>NC_045794.1:23952356-24262982 GCF_009873245.2 Balaenoptera musculus | reverse complement strand
ACCAAAGCATCAGGAAAGAAAGTTACAAGGCAGATGAAACCACAAGAGAAAAGTCCAAAATGTGGGTTCAGACTTGGCTTGAATAAGGACTGGCAATAAATAAAGAAGACAGGAGCAAAATGAGCAAGGTGAGGGGGGGACTGGTAGGAGAGAAGATCAGAGAAGCAGACAGCGGCCAGAGCGGGAAGGGCGCTATAGGTCATCAGAAGACTCTGGAGAGTTTTGAGCAAGAGTGTGACCATACTCTGTGTTTGAAAAATATCACACTTGTAGGGAGTTCTCTGGTGGCCTCGTGGCTAGGACTCGGCGCTCTCACCACCATGGCCTGGGTTCAGTCCCTGGTCGGGGCACTGAGATCCTGCAAGCCGTGCAGCACGGCCACAACAACGACGACAATCACACTTATACTGGGGACAAGAGATGGTTGGGGGGCAAGAGTAGAAGAAGAAAACCCAGTTAGGAGACTTTCGGTCCGGGGAAAATATAAAGTTAATCAGACTGTTGGCAGTAGAGGCTTAAACAGCAGGTCAGGTTTAAAATATATTTTTAGATAGGACCAACTTGAGTTGCTGATGGATTAGAAGTATGGATGAAAGGAAAAGAGAAGTAAAAGGTGATTCTTAGAATGATGGTGCCATTTATTGAGTTATGATGAACTGGAGGGAAGTTTGGAAACGCAGGATAAAAAAGGTTCCTTTTATACTTGTATATAGCTTTTGTGCTAATAATAAGCATTGTGAATTGCCAAAATGGCTATAGCATAGGTAATGTTTCTCAAGCTTTTAAACCTTGGAATTGTGTGTGTGTGTAAAGCATTCTTTGGAAAATACACCACAAATCAATTTTTCTTAAGAACTCCCCTAGACTAAAAACAAACTGTATATATAGGGAGAATATTATACTGGTTCAGTTTCCCCTTAATAAATAATCATGGAATTTTACTGGTAAGAGATTTTGAGACTGCTTAGTCTAACATCTACATTTTACAGTTGTGGAAAACTGATACACTGAGTTGTTAAGAGACCAATTTCACAAACCTAATATGTCCTCCTACACTTACAAAATATACTTCTTCAAAATACATTTAAAAGTATTAGCCTGAGTTTATCTTTGCTTAATAAATCCTACTATGTATCAAGTAGATTCTGTGCCCTCCCATTTTGACAACGGACATTTGACAACGGACAGATAAGATTCATCCCTAGAGTACCAGCACTATGACCAGAAAGGTGCTGACAACCATTCTGGGTGAGATGATATAACTATCCTTTCTCTCAATGTAGCCATGACGGAAGTAGATTATGAATCAATTTTAAAACTTAATATGCATACATACTCATAATGGGCTGGTTCGTTTCATGAACAAACAATAAGGACTGACAGACTTGAAGATGATTGTTATTCTTGAGTGGTGATTATTTTTATTGTGACATCTAAACATTTTTGCTTTAAATACCACCATCTTTACCTTTATCCTGTATCCTCAAATTCTGCATTTCAGCCTAAGAAAATTTAGACTTATCTGTAATATTACTGTAGCATTAATGGAAGTTCTATAGTATCTGTCTTATTACGGGTATACCAACCATAAAGAGTTTCTCTTTTAAAACAGTCTTTATATTTTCAGATAAGTAATAAATACTCTTTTCTTTGTATTTGCAGAGAAGTAAATTTGACCGCAAGAGGGATATATTGTATATAAAGCTGAAGTTGAGATAGAACATCCCCTCTCTGGGAATATAACTATGTCATTATTGTAAATCATGTTGGAAGAGACTTTGAACCAACTTGAGGATAATAGTGATATAAATACATGTTTAGAATGACTCTAACTCTAAAAGATTCAATATGATCAGGAGAGTGATTTGAACTAAGGCAGTGCCATTTGCCTCGACCTGAACTTCTGAAAATGTAGACCTGACCTCTTTACCAAAACATTCACAGGCCATCACGTCCCATGAAGACTCTCACTCCAGAATTCACATCTCCTATTCTCTTTGAGAAACTTTTTCAACTTTGAAATATATTTCAAGTCTATCTGACTATTTAGTTAAAAAATATCAACATATAAAGTAAGTTATGTAACTTTCCACCAAGCACAAGATGAATTACAGATGCTCTTTTAGAGTAAATGAAAAACGGGTATAAAGAGTCTTAAACCCCATTGGCCACAACTAAAGAACTGTGAGTTTTGCTTTGTTTTTGTTTTAAGATGTCTCAGGGTAAGTCAATTCTCTGTTTTTGAATCATCTAAAATAAGTTCTACATATTTGGGCAGTTCTGCCTTTTTATCCCAAACTACCATAGAATCCACTGGGAAATGGGAATACTCATTTTTGCTCTTCACTAAATCATCTGGGCAGCATAAACCAATATGTATTCCAGACCTTAATGTGCAGGCATACCACCTTGGAATACAATCTTACTCGATCTTATAAGTTAAGCAACAGCAGTTGGCCAGAAAAGGATGCACTGTGGTAGCGAGTGAATGTAGACACTAGACTTTCTACTATAAACTTCCATATGTGAGGTTTAATAAATTTGAAAAGAATATAATTCTGGTAACAACTGCTTTACTCCTAATTCAGACAATTTCCAATACATTTTTAAAAACCACAGATTTAGGAAAATTTTAGAACAAAAGAAAAGGTAACTAAAATTGTATAGTAGAATAGTAATTGCACAGTAATCCCATCTTAGGGCTCTGATCCATAAGGTTGTATTTACCTATTAATAAGTTCCATATCCTACTTTCTAGAGTTCAATGGCAAGAATTTATCTCAAATAAAAAATGGATTGATTCTGGCAAGACAGACTAACTGATTTTAATATGACATTCCACATAAAGTTTTTAATAAAATTTGTTACATGCTCCCAAACCATGAAGAGCCTTGTTCTACATTTTTTTAAGACCTTGGTTAGTGCAAATATTGCAATCTATAGGATGGCCTTTTGTAAATTATTTGACATAAAAATCCCAAACAAATACTGTTAAGTAACAAATTGTTCAAGTACAACAAACACAAACTCTTGTATTTTCATCAAGTTTTAAAGATTTTAGCAATTTTTTTTGTGTCAATCCAAGGAACAATATCTGCCAATTACTCTCTGTAGGACTCTTTTGTTTTGATTTTCAGCAATTTAAATTTCACCTTATTTTGAAGTAGGAGAAAGAATTACATGACCTCTTGGGTTCTTGTCTTCCTGTGCTATCTTAAAATTCTCAGATAACTGATATATTTTGCCTTTTATGTTTCAATCTACAAAAGCATGCAAAGAACTAAACACAGGCTTATTTTTGAGCTCTCTGCACACATATATTGAAGTTGATTTACATGGCAAAATTAACAGTCCTGGATCAAGTCTGATCTTCTCTTGTTTTGAGAACAGTGTTACTATTATTACCTGCTATGCACAGGTGAACCTCCTTATGTGTTGTATTAGTTACCAATTACTGTGTAACAAATCACCCCAAACCTAGTGGTTTAAAACAAAAAACAACAAATATTTATGCTCTCCCCACTTTTGTGGGTCAGGAAACTGGGTGCAGCCTGAGTGCCGCTCACACGTGGTCTCCACTGAGGGCTTGCGATCAAGCTGTGGCTGGGCTGCAGGAGCTCGAAGTCCAGCAGGGGAAGAAGCTGCTTCCAGGCTCACCGAGCGGCTGGCGACGGGCCTCAAAACAGCCACTTCCAACAGAGCTCACGTGAGCTTCTCCACAAGGGTGCCTAATAACACGATAGCTGGCTCTCCCAAAGCAAGCAACCGAGAGAGAATGAGAGCACGCCAAGAGAGCAAGACAGCGCCCAAGACAGAGGCCATGATCTTCCCAAAAGCCAACTTTGCTTCGGCCAGCCCAGGCTCAAGGGAAGGAAATTACATAAGTGCAGGGCATCACTGGAAAACCTCTACTGTGTATTATCTCATTTTTATTCTCCTGAAACTCTGAATGAGGCCACTAAGGCTTAGAGATGTTATGACTTGCCCAAGTGGCAGGGCCGGGATTCAAATCCAGGTGTGTATGACACTAAGCTATTCTCTAAACCACAATAGTACAGTGCCTTCTCAGATAAGAACTTCAGGTGTGGCTGGGGGCTTTGGCACAGTATCTGTTTTGCTATAAATATGTAGGGGTTTATTGCATTGTGTACACTTGTGCAGAAACTTGTCAAGATGCCAAAATCCCTCTAGATATCGTCCTTAAGACATGTAATTATCTTCTCTTCCTAAGAGGTAGGTTCAGGAAGGTTTCTGTTGTGTTAACATACAAATGGTTCCCTGAAAATGCAACAGAAGCATTTAAAGAAAAACTGGCACATCAAATACATCACATATGCCTTAAAGAATCTGTAAACCTCAGTGGCTGTATATAAAAACAATTGATTACTTCTTTCTAGGTCCATAACGAAAGAAAGGGGAAATGTTCATAAAGGCACTGTGTGGGACAGACCTCACCTTGGGGTACCTCTGAGGCTTTGAGAATCTGTGCTTCTTTTCGTTTCCACTACTGAGAGAAGGGGCTACGTGCCCAAGGGGAGCTGCTCTGCAGCTAGGATGCACACCTGATTCCCATTAGGAAATCCTCAGTATCCAAAATAGAACCAATGGAACAAAGAAACATTTAATCAAATGGAAGTTAGTGAGAATAGACTTTTTTCCTCTCATTTTAAATAGGGCTGCTCTTCTTCGTCATTCAGGATTTTACAGTGTGTACTTGATCACTGAAGCCTGGAAAAAACACAATACCATCTGTCTGGCACATTTTAAAACAGATTTATCCTACTGAGTGAACCAAGTGGGAAAGCACCTGTCAGTCCTCCTAAAATCCCAGCTGGATTGAGAAATGTAGGAAAAGCCTAACCTTCCTCCTTGTAAGCAAGCAAAGGAGGTTTGGTTTAAATTAAGAAAGCTAAATTTGGATATTATTGCCTAAAAATGGCAATAGCACCTGCTCAAAGAGAAGATGCTGAAGAAACTTAACACTGGACACCTTCCAAACAGAAGATATGAGAAGTCAGGGATTATGGCAAAGCTTGAGAGTTCTCTCTCCAATATCCACTCTTCTTTCTTACCAATAAAATTACAGTTTAGTCCTAGGAAAAATGTGAACATCCTCCAGTCATCATTCCCTTATCGCTGCCAGGGGTAGCTAAAGAGACGTGAGTGCAAGTTATTGGGGAGGAACTCCAAAACAGCTCCTTAAAAGTGGGACAGACGCCTGTCCCGAATTTTCTTCCCTTTTTGGTTCTTGCATCTTTCCTTTTTCCTCTATCACAAATGTGTTTACTGGAGCTCCGGCTGCCATTCTATAGCGCTAATCATGTAAGCCAGTGCTAAAGATTAAAAAAGTACAAAGTCAGAAGGATCCTGAATCTTTTATGATTTTGTTAAGCTTCCGTAGCTTTAAACTGCTTACCTCTGGACTTGCTTATGCCATTGTTATTTCTAGTTTCTGTTACTAGGAGGCAAATATAAATCCCAGTGATAAAGGTACCAAGTTTACACTGTATGTGTCTACTAGTATAATAGAAACAAAAATTCACTTGAGGCTCAAAATGTTGTCAGTGAGACTGAAATTTCCACTGAATTGGAAATTTTAATTTGGGCACTGAAAAACAATTAATGGAATAAAATATCCTGTAATGGCTTAAGAGTATATGAATGGCAAAAAATAAAAATAAAATAATCATAATGATCAGGTTATGTCCATCATCTGAACATATAGGTATGCAAGTTGCATTGGCAAGTGCCTCTTTTATTTTTTCCCCTGTTCTCTGCTAAATAGAGTATTTCATCCACAATCTAGAAGAGTGAAAAACACCTAAAAATGTTAAAAAAACATATAAAGGGGATGGATTTAAAACTATAGCAGTGAAATTTTGCCTAGGCAAACAAGTTAACTTATAATATCTGGAAAGAAGCATAAAGTTCCTAATCAATTTAAAAATTATGAATATTATGGATAAAATATGATAGTTTTGTCCCCAGGAAATTCCAAGCAATTTTAACTTTGGTAAGTAGACAGGACATTGTGGCATAAATATAAATATATATTTATATTGACTCTCTATCAGCTTCACACTCATTATTTGGTGTTCATTTTCCATTCACCATGAAATTTAACAATACATACATTTTAAGTTGTCACAAGCCACTTCTGGAACAAAAACGTATTTAACAAATACTTCAAGACAGAGTGAGTAGAACCAAAGACATTCTGATCTCAACTATACAGTTAGGGAACTCAATAAAATAACAGCACTAATAGCTAACACCGAAAGTGAACTTTTTATGTGCCAAGTAATGTAAGCCCTCTACATGGGGCAACTCATTTAGTTCTCATAATAATCCTATGTGAAGTAGGGACTATTTTAATCTCCATTTTACAGATGAACAAAATGTGGCCAAGAAAGGTTAAAGTACTTGCCCAAGTTTATGAATCTAATAAATAGCAAAGCTCAGTTTTAATCCAGGAAATCTGATTCAAAAACCACACACTCCTAATCATATACTATACTTCTCCCACTAAGATGAAAAGTATACCTATGCTATGTTACAATGTTAAAGTTAAAAGGCTTTCCTACAAAATGGGACAATACAGTAATAGTAAACAAATGAAAGCAAGAAAAGACCAAGAATCTTCTCTTCCTTCCTTTAAAAATCTGTAGGGAATTTGCAAAGCAGAATTGGTGGCATTTTGGGTAGAAATTTCATAAATTGATGGTTTATAGCCCAGAGGCATTTGTGAGGCTGGTATAAAAGGTATTATATGACTTCTGTTTCTATTTCAATCATTTAGTTTTCTTGTCAACTAAGTAACAATGATCTTCTGTATTTGCTTTTTTATACATACAAAATAAGCAAATGATTGTAAACTAGAATTCCTACAGAAATAACCATCTCAATTAATAAAAATTCCCATTTAAAATTTTCATTTCTCACCTATATTTATATTTATATATTTATATTTACAGGTGAGAAAGGTTCAGAAAAATATCTGGCAAAGTAACTTAAGTGTAACCCATCTTCACCAAGCATCATTACAAATGCACTGGAACTAGGAAGTAAGATTAATGAAGGTGTGGGGATAATTTTATAAAAAAAGAAGTTATCCATAAGTGCACACTGCATTTGAGATGCTCATGAAATACCATATAAGGTAGCAACACAGTCCCAAGACATCTGCTCTTTCTCCACTACAGTGTACTGTCTGAGGATCCACTTAATTAAGGCAATACAGCCAATGCATTGAAACGTTTTCTTTTTGTGTTTTAATGTGAACAAATCCAGCCAATACACTGAAACTCTTTCTTCTTGTGTCTTAATATAAACAAATGACATTATGCAAGGGAACAGAAGGATCAAGTAATCTAAATGGTGTGTGGTAAAACAAATGCAGACTATTATCATATAGAAATTCCATGGGTATGACCTATCCAAATGACTTACCACCTCATTTACTACATAGGTATCACTATGTTTGGATGAAAAATGATAGTTTTGCTAATGTATGTCCAGATTTCTCTAAATAAAAGACACGATGGAGTTTAAAGTCTTTAGGAAATGCCAATATAGTGACTCTGAATATAACCATATATATTAAAAATCTGTTAAATATTAAGTATGATAAACTAAAAATCTAGTCATATTCTCTAAACAGAGGTTGGTCCTCTATTTTTCTGTGAAAATTTAGCAGTCAAAAGCTATATGGAATCAGAGGAAAGAAGCCGAGGGAATACTTCCTAACTTATTCTATGAGGCAAGCATTACCCTACTACCAAAACCAAAGACATGAAGAGAAAACTACAGACATCTCTCATGAACATAGATGAAAAAATCCTCAACAAAATATTAGCAAATCAAACCCAAAAAAGTATAAAAAGAATTATATACAATGACCAAGTGGGCTTTATCCCAAGTATGCAAGGCTAGTTCAACATTCAAAAATTAATTATGTAATCATCACATCAACAAGCTAAATAAGCAAAGTCACATGATCATATCAATAGATGCAGAAAACTGGGTGACAAAATCCAACACACTCTTATGATAAAAACTCTCAGTAGACTAGGAAGGGTGGGAACTTTCTCAACTTAACAGAGACTATCTACAAAAACCCTTGAGCTAACATCATACTTTAGGTGGTAAACTCAAAGCTTTCCCACTAAGATCAGGTACAAGGCAAGGATGTCCCCTCTTAACCATTTTCATCATCATACTAGAAGTCCTTGCTAATGCAGTAAGACAAGAAAAGGAAATAAAAGGTATACAGATTTGAAAGGAAGATATGAAACTGTCTTTGTTTTATGATAAAGATGGCATGATTGACTCTGTAGAAGATCTTACAGAATTGACAAAAATTCTTGGAACTAGTGAGAAATTATTGCAAGTTTGCAGGATACAAGGTTCATATACAAAAGTCAATTTCTTTCCTATATAATATATATAATTATATAATAACTATATTATTATAATTATAATGTAATGTAATAATTACATTATTATATAATATAATAATGAACAAGTAGAATTTTAAATTAAACACACAATGAAATACTTCGGTATAGATATAACAAATATGTACAAGATCAATGTGAGGATGACTATAAAACTGATGGATAAAAATCAAAGAACTAAATAGGATAGATACTGCATGTTCATGGGTAAGCTCAATATTGTCAAGATGTCAGTTCTTCTTAACTTACTCTAGATTCAATGCAATCCCAATCAAAATCCCAGCAAGTTATTTTGTGAATGTCAGTAAACTGATTCTAAAGTTTATATGGAGAGGCAAAAGACCCAAGAGAGCCGACTCAATATTGAAGGAGAAGAACAACGTTGGAGGACTGATGCTACCAGACTTTGACTTACTATAAAGCTACAGTAATCAAGACAGTGTGGTACTGATGAAAGAATAGACAAATAGATCAATGAACAGAATAGAGAGTCCAGAAATAGACCCCCATAAATATATCAACTGATCTCTGACAAATGAGCAAAGACAATACAATTGAGAGAAGATTGTCTTTTCAGCAAAGGCTTCTGGAACAACTGGACATCAAAGGGCAAAAAAAAAAAAAAAAAAAAAAAAAAAAGAATCTAGATACAGATCTTATTCCCTTCACAAAACTTAACTCTAAATGGATCACAGACCTAAAAGTATATTGCAAAACTATGAAACTCCTATGTGACAACATAGGAGAAAACCTAAATGACCTTGGGTATGGTGATGATGACTTTTTATAAACAATAATGAAGACACAATCCATGCAATAATTGATAAGCTATAATTCATTAAAATTAATGATTTCTGTCCTGTGAAAGTATCAAGAGAATGAGAAGACAAGTCACAGACTGGGAGAAAATATTTCAAAAGACATATCTGATAAAAGACTATAATTCAAATATACAATGAATTCTTAAAAATCAACAATAAGGGGGCTTCCCTGGTGGCGCAGTGGTTGAGAATCTGCCTGTCAATGCAGGGGACACGGGTTCGAGCCCTGGTCTGGGAAGATCCCACATGCCGCAGAGCAACTAGGCCCGTGAGCCACAACTACTGAGCCTGCGCGTCCGGAGCTTGTGCTCTGCAACAAGAGAGGCCGCGACAGTGAGAGGCCCGCACACCGCGATGAAGAGTGGCCCCTGCTCGCCACAACTAGAGAAAGCCCTTGCACAGAAACGAAGACCCAACACAGCCAAAAATAAATAAATAAATAAATAAATAAATAAATAAATAAATAAAATTTTAAAAAAAATCAATAAGAAAATAACCTGATTAAAAAAATGGGTCAAAGACCTTAGCAGATACCTCACCAAAGAAGATAACTAGATGGCAAACAAACATATGAAAAGATGCTCCACATCATGTATCATCAGAGAAACACATACTGAAATGAGATACCACTACACACTTATTAGAATGACCAAAATCTGGAAAACTGACATCACCAAATGGTGGTGAGGATATGGAGCAACTCTTATTCATTGCTGGTGGGAATGCAAAATGGTACAGCCACTTTGGAAGGCAATTTGGTGGTTTCTTACAAAACTAAACATACTCTTCTCATATGGTCCAGCAATTGTGCTCCTTGGTATTTACCCAAAGGAGTTGAAAGTTTATGTCCACACAAAAACCTGAACATGGATGTTTATAGCAGCTTTCTTCATAATTGACAAAACTTGGAAGCAACTAAGATGTCCTCCAAAAAAAGAAATGAGCTATCAAATCATGAAAAGACATGGAGGAAAGTTAAATGCCTATTAACAAGAGAAAGAAGCCAATTTGTTCCTCTCTTTCTTTAAACTTTTATATTCATCCAGCGTTCCCTACCATTTTTATCCTAGTAATATATCTTATGTTTAAAACTCAATAGTGATCACTCCATTTACTTCTCTGAAATGTATATATTTAAAAATTAAGAAGACTTGCTATGATCATAAATCCATTGAGGACATATGGACACCAAGGGGGAAAAACTGCAGTGGGGTGGGGATGGTGGTGTGCTGAATTGGGCGATTGGGATTGACATGTATACACTGATGTGTATAAAATTGATGCCCTGGGCTTCCCTGGTGGCGCAGTGGTTGAGAATCTGCCTGCTAATGCAGGGGACACGGGTTCGCGCCCTGGTCTGGGAGGATCCCACATGCCGCGGAGCAACTGGGCCCGTGAGCCACAATTACTGAGCCTGCGCGTCTGGAGCCTGTGCTCCACAACAAGAGAGGCCGCGATAGTGAGAGGCCCGCGCACCGCGATGAAGAGTGGCCCCCGCTTGCCGCAACTGGAGAAAGCCCTAGCACAGAGGCGAAGACCCAACGTGGCAATCAATCAATCAATCAATCAATCAATAAAAAAATAAATCTTTAAAAAAAAAAAAAAAAATTGATGCCTAATAAGAACCTGCAGTATAAAAAAACAAACAAACAAAACAAACAAAAAAAGATTGAGCTAAACTTAAAAATAAATAAATAAATAAATAAATAAATCCATTGAGCCTTTTTCAGAGATTAAATTATAATTTCTGAAGTCCCTTCAATGTGAGATCATCAGAGATGACATTAATTAAGGACTGCTCAATCATAAGTCCATGATAGCATTTGATATAGTCACCCCTCCATGTAAATCATTTTTTTCACTTTCCTTTTGGGCAAACTTTTAAAACTTCACTTCCTAACAGTCTTCCCATTGCTCACTTTGCTTCAGCCATCCTGTCTTCCTAGTCCTTTCTCAAATACAACCAAGCACTCTTTCTACATACGCCCATTGCACATGGTGTTCTATCTGGAATGTCCTTCTTCTAGATAGCTGCATGACTTGATCACTCTCTACATTCACATCTCTTCTTAAATGCCACCTCAGTTCATCACTGAGGACTGCTCTCACTCACTTTAAAATAGCACCCCTACTCTTCATTTGCATCACTAACTATTGATCCTTTCTCATGGCATTTATCATCCCCAAATATCATACATTTGTTTATTGTCAGTCCCATACCCCACTAAAATGTAAGCTCCCTAGAAAACCCTAAGGAAAATGGGGATTCTGATGTATTTATTTCTGTATCTCCAAGGTCTAAAACAGTACCTGGCACATCGTAGGGACCGACTAAATGTTTGCTGAATTTATTGAATAAAGAACAAAAAGAGAAGAGGTAATTACTAATTTATTTTAGTAACTGTACTTTAGAAAAAAATACCGTAATACATTTTCAAAATTTTCAAGAGTCAAATGGTATATTTACCTTCAAAAAGATGTACAAATTATTTTAAATGATTTTAAAAACCTGCAAATTATTTTATAAAATACTCAGTACACTAGTGATGGTATTCTTTAAATTTACAAAATCTATTAATAAAATACAATATCACATGAAATAGAGGTTTGCATTCTAAATAATTGATAACTGAGTGCCTTTATTTTCATGGTACATAGATATAATCATCAGGACGAATGGGGGAATAAAAGAATTAGTAACGATAATTTATAAACTTATTTGAAAATTATATACGTTTTGAAATTCATAACAAAACAATAAAATGAACAAATTGTCAAGTTTCTTAATTTCTATCACTGAAAACTGGGAACTGTTATTGGGAATCACTCATTTTCTAAACTTTGTTAGATCTATTAACACAGTGAATGTTCCAGCCTAAATTTTTTACGACATTGCTAATTTTGTGCTTCTAAAACCAGAAGAACTAATTAATGACATATTGAAATCTCTCTGAAAAGACAGCATTTTGGAATGATCCACTAGTGTAGATAACATTCTAAGTCCTAAAACATCCTGGAACCTCAAGGAGTGCTTAATTGGATCTAAGGAGACTCCTTTCAGTGGTCTCTGGATGCATAAGCTCTGCTTGCTTCAGTAGATTTTAATAACTAATTCTCTCATTACTATTCTCTGTGCATCTCAAATAAAATATTAGCTACTTGTATCTTTTAAGAAGTACTATTTGAATCTAGGCCACACTGTAGAGATACAAATTTTCTCTCAAAAAGAACTTTGCCCTTGTCTGCAGATACTTCCTTATCCATCTCAAGTGGCCCTGTACCAGTCACTATGGCTGCAAAACAAATTACCCCCAAACTCTGTGGTGTAAAACAACCATTTATTATGATCACATATTCGGTGGGTTAGGAACTGGAATATGGTGCAGCTGTGACAACCTATCTTTGCTCCATGATGCTTGGGACCTCAGTTGGAAGACTTGAAGGCTAGGAGCTAGAATCATCGAGGACTCATTCACTCTCATATCTGATGGTTGATGCTTGTCCCCCCACACAGGCTACTTTCAATTCTGTCATTGCCTGGTGGTCAGATTTCACAAGTGAGTGTTTCAAGAGAGAAAAAGAGATAGGTGGAAGCCTTATTGCCTATTATGATCCAGCCTCGAAATCATGCAGTGTCATATCCATCACACTCTGTCTGTTGGGGCATTCAAAAAGTTCGGCCCCAGACTCAGGGGAGGAGAAACAGACTCTGCTGACCGACGGGGAGTGGCAAGAGAATGTTGGCCTGGAAACACTGCTGTGGCCTTTTTAGGAGAATACAACCCACCACAGATCCTAATTGGATGCAATTTTTTAGGATTCTCAATTTCTTGAGGGTGTTACTTCCACCTCCAGTTCAGATGACTGCTGGAGTAAGTCAGTATTCACCTAAATTACAAGAGGTAATATCGGTCTCTGAACTGTAGACAGGAAGAATAACTTCAATATTTATGGGACTCAAAATGTAGGAAAAATCAAGGTCGAGAAATAATAAATATGGAAGATGAAGCAAACAATGATGGGATAACATATTTGAGAGACAAGTCATTTTCTCTATTGGTCTTATTTTCAACAAACCACTTGCAATTGGACTTGCCTTTCTTCTTAAAGAGTTGTAACAACTTCCTTAAAAAACACATCATACCATGTCTCCTTGAAAACTATGCCCTTGTCTACACATATATTTCTGTCCCCACCATCTTGGAGTGCCTTCCTTAGCAAGTAGAAAACAAGGAGGGAACCAGATGCATGTATTCTTCTTACCCTTCTCACTTCACAGAAACCCCATTCTTAATCCTGTGGGTTTATATTGCTCTGTGAGTTGAGCAGCATGAAAATCCTCCTGAAGCCTCAATGCAAATGTTTCTCTAATCCTATTAAAGCCACAAAACACACCCAGATGAATGAGTAAGAAACTGAGCTAGAGAACTCTCCCCGACCCCAGTACCACTCTCAGTTTTGGCACTGACTTCATTGGTCAGCCTCTCCCTCTAAGTGCGGCATGGCTTAAATGGGAAACCAAAACTCTGGCCTTCTCTGTCTAGGACACTCAATTCAAACCTGTATGCTGTTTCAGCCAAAGCTCTGGAGAGGATTCTGAATATACTTTTTAAATGTAAAGAAAAAGGGTTGAAATAGGACATATAAAAAGTAGACACAAAACAACACAATGGTCTATTTAAACTGGTTTTCTCTTTTTAAAACTAAGATATAATCATATAACATATATTTAAAGAAAGGATTATATAGCAGGAAGCAAAATCTCTCCTAGCCCACCTCCTAGAGATCACTGATCACATTTTTCTTTTGTTTATTAAAATATATTTTGCAATACAACACACACACAGAGGTATATAGCAAAATATATTTAAATATACAAGTTCATATGATTCAGGAGATTTTACAACCATATCAACAAATGTAGATAAATATCATTCTTTTTAGTAGACACACAGTATTCCATTTTAACATAATGCATTTAACCAGTCCCCTATGGGTGGACATTTAGGTTGTTTCTAATTTTGAAAATATCAAAAAATAAAACTCTATTGGGTGAATATGTGCCATGGGATATTTAACAAAAACACATTTTCCAGTGTGATAAGGACTGACTGTTAAACTTTCTGCTGCAGTAGCTTAAAGGGCAGTTGAAAGGGAAGAGAAGGTTTTTTAAAGATGTACACATATAAGATGATACTCTACTTCACAAATCAGAAAAGTTAATCTGTTAAAATGTGTTGGTAGTAACAGTTAGGGCTTGACTCTTGTTAATGAGGCCCTTGGGAAAATATAAACACTCTTCCTGAATTCAAATCACGCCTGCGCACCACATTCTTGTCTTCAGCTCGAGCTTCTGGCGTTCCAGCCTGCAATTGAGGCCTTGCATCACATGCCAAACTAAACATTTGGGAACAAGAATTGTAATGACCTCCTGTTTATGTTTGTTTGTTTTAAGTAACTTAAAAACATATAACATGAAGTAAAACAAAGAAAAATTAGGATGGGGAAATAACTCTAAGAAATAGGAAACTGGATATCTTTCAAAGGATTTTCTTGGATATTCATACATTATTCAGAGCACATAATTAATTGTCAGTGTAGATTAGCATGACCTTTGAAACAGAGAAGAAGGAAGGAGAGATATGAATTCCATCCAGACATTAGTGAAAAATACAAAAAAATAAAATTACCTGAATGCATGGGATAAGAGCAGAACAGAGGTTCATTCCAGTTCACTTCCCACATCTCCATGTCTAGTGAAGTTTGCATGACTGACTAATGGGCATTCTAGTGAAGCCACGACAGATTGATTACTGCTGTTGTTTTTTTAATCATGAACTTTTTCATGTAGTTAAACCCTGCCTCATTCTCTATTTTAAGAAGGGAAAATAACTGTCTGCCCCTGAAGGCCTTCATATTAAACATGTCAAAGCATATTACTGATGATGTAAAAAGCACTTTGACATGTTTAGCATGAAATACTTCAGTGTCAGAAGACTATTCTCTTCTTAAAATGCCAGATTGTTCTCGAAGGCCTAAAGGAGTCTGTGGACTTATTAAAAGAATGTGTTAACATCCCCTCCATTAGTCTTTACAATGTACGTTCCTATGGAAGAAGGTTCCCTTTGGTGGAGTAGTAGTGATTGGAAGGAGGCCGGGGTTGGGGGGTGTCTGAGATGTTGGGAATTTTCTGCTTCACTTAAGTGCTGGCTACACAGGTGTGCTTTCTTTGTGAAATACCACTGAGTGGTATTCTTAGAATTTACATTAAACTAAAATAAAATTTTTTTATAAAGGGAAGCAGCTGAGTAGATACAGCTTCATCTACTGTAGTTAATTTCTCTTGATATTTAAAAGATATTAATGGCTTATTATTGATAATCAGCACAACCAAATCAAAAAAGAATGTTTCTACACTGATGAAACAGCTAGTTTTACATTATTGTGAATCACTCTGTTATGTACTTCCTAAGTACAAATGTTTTCTTAATACTTAATTGAGAGGGTGATACAATCAAGGGTTAATTTATATGCTTTTCTTACTTTCATGTATATCAGTATAATTAGTACTATGTCTGAAAGAAAATATGCAATTTCCTCTAAATAATGACAGTAAAGACTTATTAAGCACTTATAACATGCCATGTGTCAGGCTCGTTTATATGCCCACTACCATTTAATTCTTAAAGAACTAGGAGCTTTCCTGCTGAGAAACACCATTCTAAGGTGGCACTTTCTGAATATTCAATAACATTAGCTATTGCTTGCACAGAATTTTCTTTCCTTTAGATTTGCAGGTTCTTTCACTTATTCAAGCATAGCTGAGGACCTATAATATGCCAGGCATGGTTCTAAACAATGTTGCAGTCTTAAGAATCCTGTCCTATTTCTCCAACGCATCTCTTTGGGGGAATTATGGAGGACACACATCTGGAAAAAGCCTTGACAACAATGTTTTGAATATCTTTTAATTTTATAGCATATCTGGGACTTGACAAAGAAAAGCACAGAATAAGGGGGGAAAGGCAGTATAAGGAAGCTTTCCGTACTTCAGCATGCTTAACTAATCGCTTCTCTGCAGATTAGATTTATCTTCCAACCAATAAACATTCTGTGTTGCCTATTCTTTTCAGTATCACACAATTTGTCATTTATCGATTCACCAATTACTCCATGTGTTAACAACCAGCCCAATTAATTCATAAACTCTATGAGAATCCGAGTCTATGCTTTATATACTAGGGGTTGGCAAACTTTTTTGTAGGGGTCCAGATAGTATATATTTTAGGCTTTTTGGGCCATATGGTCTCCGTCACAATTACACTCAACTCTACTCTTGTAGCATGCAAGTAGCCATAGATAATATGCAAACAAAATGTAGCCGTGTTGCAATAAAACTTTATTAAAAAATAGGCAGCAAGCTGAATTTGGTCCATTAGTCAAGTTTGGTAAACCCCTGCTTTATCCCATAGTATCTTTTATAGTGCTGGACAGGTAGCTGGCCTCAGTAAATACATCTTGCTTGACAGAGTCAAGGGCACTGAAAAAGGAAATGCAGGAAATGGGAAGGGAAGTGGCATTAATTCTGAGTTCTCTAAGGGGACATATCCACATTCCCTCTGCTGCTAACCTGGATTACACCTCTTCCTCTTTGAAATCAGATTCTACAGCTACAGGGAATATTACTTCTACTGATTTAAGGAAATCATATTAGGAAAAGGAAAAAGAATCTGACAAGAAATTCAAATTGATGAGGGAGCATAAACTTGCTCAGTGTAGTATCTTTTCCCTTGCAAGTAGAAAACAGTCATTTGTATATAAGGTAGGAAACTCCAATGGGGAAAAAAAGGCCCTATTCGTAAAAGAATGCATCATAGAAACCCAAATATGGGTGGTCCAAACAGGCAAAAGTGGTTGGCAGTGGGATTTAAAAAACAAGATTAACACAAGATGTTAAGTCCTGAAATCCATCTAGTCACAAACATGTGTGTTTTTAATGACATTCAGAGCCATTTCCATAAAATGAAAGAACAGAGGTTAATTTATTTCATTGAAAACATTACGAAAAATCTTAGAATTCTCTAGAACTAAGAACCTTTTATTATTTTCTCATGGCTGAAAATCATGTTCATCTGCCAGTGACAAGTAATGCTCGTGGTTAGGTGGAGATAGAAGACTGATAGCAGCGTAAGATGACAGCAAGGGACCACAGTACCATTTTTTTTTTTTTAACATAAAATTGACATATGAGATGCGGACACAGTGAAGGGGCTCTTCATAAAACAAAGTTAACAAAATAAGTACAGGTTTTTCTCAGACCCTCCTGAATAGAACAATTATTTCAGTAAGAGGAATCACACCAGGCTCAGCCCTTGCTGTGACTGCCACTCTCATTTATTCAGCAAATATTTACTGAATGCCTACAAAATACACGGCACTGGGGTACGTATTGGAACATACAGATTTTTTTTCTTTTAAAGTGCATCATTATTCTTTGGGGGAAACAGACAACACCATTTAAAACAGTAAAATCGTTTCAGTTACTGTTAAGTGCTAGGGGAAAAAAATAAGTGCTAGGGAAAAAAATTAAGGCATGGCAGATCCTGGGAGGAATGTGTGGTGTGATTTTAGCTAAAATGGCTAAGAGATAGCCTTTAGGAAAACTTTGGAAGATTTCAAGTTTGGTAACGTGATGATCAGATTTATGCTTTGAGAAGATAGATCACGAGATGCTGGATGGACAATACACTGCAGTGGAGAAGGGGGGGCATAAGAACGGAAGCGAGTAGTCCTGGTAAAGATGATGGTGGCCTGGTCTTATGACATAGTAGTGGAGACGGAGGAGATATTCTAAGGCATATTTGACATGCCGAAAGATGATATTAGCTTGGGCTAGAGAGGATGCAATGGAGAGGTGGTAAAAAGTTGATGAATTCAGTATTATTTTGGAGTATGTTTGTCAGTCTTGTTGGAAGACTATGTGGGTTGTGGAAAGAGGATGACTTCCAGGATTTTGGTTTGCGTGACTGTGCCATTTACTGAGATAAGAAAGACTTCTGAAGGAGAAAACCTGGCAGAGAATGGGTGGTAGAAATCAAGAACTCTGCTTTAGACATAAGCCTTTCTCACCAGCCCATGCCCTAAGGTAGACTTCACAGGAGAGGCAGTCTGGGTATTGTGCTCCTCCTGGGAAAAAATAATTATGTTTCACCCAAAGGATTATGCACATAACAGAGGTTCAATAAATACACGATAAGTGAATTTATGAAACAAGTCATTATCCAACCAGTTTTCAAAGTCTAATTATGTGAACAGAATTAGCAAGTTAGTTAAGAAGCATGACAGGCTTTCACAGAAACAATTTATTTGCATTTCTTATCTAAAAACCAGCTTCTTCACCCTCTCAGATTTCAAGATTCAACCCTTGGTGGCTATACTCCCTTCTACACTGGTACACTCCCTGCTGGTATAACTGTATTCTCAAGGAATAAAAGTGCAAGAATGAGTATTGACACATTGCTAGAGTTTGCAAAACTATTACCAGTCTGGAAATAGAAGAAGAGTTCTTTGATCAAGACATATAGATTTTACAACTAAGTGAAAATAATACTCTTTCACCAAACATTTTGGACTAAAAATAGCCTTGAAACAAGAGAATACTATATTAATGTCTATGTATAAGAAATAGAAATTCTGTAACTGGGTGCTTTGGAGCCTTCCTTTTTTTCCTTTCTTGTTCCCATAATTATCAGTTTTGAAAAGCAATCCAAATATTTTCATTTGGATAATACCTAGTTATTTATCTTTTTATATTGTGTATAGCCTACAAATAGCTCTTTATATATATCATGTATGTTTAATTACATGATGATTATCTATAAAGCCTTGTTTTTTAAAGAGAACTTAATAAAATAAAATGAGGACTTCCCTGGTGGCACAGTGGTTAAGAATCCACCTGCCAATGCAGGGGACACGGGTTTGAGCCCTGGTCCGGGAAGATCCCACATGCTGCGGAGCAACTAAGCCCGTGCGTCACAACTATTGAGCCTGCACTCTAGAGCCCGTGAGCCACAACTACTGAAGCCCGCACGCCTATAGCCCGTGCTCTGCAACAAGAGAAGCCACCGCAATGAGAAGCCTGCATACCGCAATTAAGTGTAGCCCCCGCTCGCCGCAGCTAGAGAAAGACTGCGCACAGCAACGAAGACCCAACACAGCCAAAAATAAATAAATAAATGTATAAAAAAAAAAAAAAGAAAAAAAATGATATAGAAGAACATGTTAAGTCACTCATGTCATGATCCAGAACTAAGCTCTATTAAACTGTGATATATATTATACATCTACCTAGAGACTAGTACTCTATTGTTGCTTGAAGGCAATAAATAGCCCTCCGTCTTATAAGATGACACATGCACCTCCACCCCTGCAACCCTTCCACTAAGATTTACACCTCTTGTCTTCAAGACCTGGCTCCCAGACTAATGCCATCTATCGAACTACATCATAATCCACCCTGGGAAGTGAGGTGCCTGCTAAGGAAAGAAAGGGACTATATCGCAAAGGCCCTGTAGGACCCAGCCAACGTGTACCAGCAGGAGGCAGGAGACTATGTACGAGACAGTGCTGGATCAAGATGAGATAGAATATAAGTTTGGATAAGGGAGAGTTTATTGACATGAGAGCATTCTCTCACAGCAAGACTACATGAGATGACACTAAGACACTGCTACGATGGCTCTTGGAAGCATACAGAAAGCGATGGTAGGAATGCCACAACCTATGGCTGACAGTAGAAGTCCTATCACAAACTACACCACCCAGAAGCTGCTGGTCTAATAGTGATGGAATGATCTATTGAAGGCACAGCTGAGACTCCACCTTAGAGATGATATCCTATAATCCATTCTCTAGGATACAGAATACACCCTAGATCAACAAACATTATAAGGAGCTGTGTTCCCAGGAAGTAGAATTCATAGTTCCCAGAACCAAGAGGTGGCAGTAAAAGTGGCCCTACTTATCATCATTGTTAATAACTGACTTGGAGACTCTGTGCTTCCCATTCCAGCAAACTCTAGGCTTTAGAGGTCCTGATTTTCTGTTGCTATCCCAACAAAGGACACAGTATAAGTCCCATTAAACTTTAAGCTGGTACTGCCACCTGGTCACTTCGGGCTCCTCAGGCCAAAAAACTGTACGCAAGGAAAGAAGGCAGGGGTAATTGATCCTCATCAGCAAGAAGAGATAGGGCTGTTACACAATGGGGTAAGGTAAGACTATGTTTGACACCTAGGTGATCCAGGAGGGCAATTCTTGGAACTGCCTTGCCTCGTTTTACCTGTAAATAGACAAGTTCAGCAGCCATAGCCTGAGAAACACATGGCAACAGAGCCTTAGAGGTCTGATGACTGTGGAACTGGGTTATTTCATCAGGTAAGCCCCCAGAACAGCAGAGTTCAGCCAAGGGTAGAGGAATCTAGAAAAAGGAGTGGAGGAGGGAGATGAGAATCACTTGTAGGCTTGAGACCAGGTAAAGCAGTAGGAATTACAGCTCATCCCACCAACCTTCCTTTTTTGTTTCCCCACAAAAGAAAATCAGAAGACCAAACAGAATCCTGGAGAAACTGTTACAAGAACCTATATAAGGGAAATAGACTTGAGTAGTGAAAGGAATGAACTGTAGAACACGACCCAGAGTCTACTTTCAGGACTAATTCCCATAGTTGCTGGGAGTGTTGGTGGCTGGTGGGGCTCAGCTGAATCCCTCTCCAGGAACTGCTACCTTGACCAAGGTCATGCCCTCTCTCTGAGAGCCTCCCATAATCAATGACTGGTCTTGGCAGGGGTATAAAGGCCCAGATCCCTTGCCTCAAGGTGATTCAACTGTAAAGGGCCAGCCCAGTTCCAGGGCTCTTATGGGATTAGCTGAAGCCCTTATGCAACTGCATTGCAACTCCTCCCTTTGCCCAAACCTACTTCTTTCTCCCCACATAGAAGCTGGTCCTAAAAGAATTCTCTAATTTCCTGCACACAAATCTCAATCTCAAAGTTGCCTTTGGGGGACATACGACTTAAGACAAACTGGTAAGGCTACACTGTATTGGCTGATTATTAGATCTGGAGATGGCATAAAGACATGAAATCCTAGAGCTGGAAGAGACCAGGAAGACCATCCTGTTCAGTGGTAAGCACTTTTTTTGCTCCCAAAGATAAATTCAGAAAAGTAGTGGGAGGGTAGGAAGACAAATGAAAAACATACAAAATAATTTTTATAAGTCCCTTGGAAAAATATCTTTATGACTTTAGGGTACTTATTTTAGTAAACAGAAGAATGTCATGGAGGAAATTAGTAGTGCTTTTGGAGACAGTGGTTTTGGTGCCACAACTAGCATGCTACTGCATCCACTAGGTAGAGGCCAGGGACGCTAAACATCCCATGGCTATACTACCCCCAACAACAACTAATTATCAGGACCAAAATGCCAATAGCGCCAACGTTGAGAAATCCTGGTTCAGAGGCCACCAAGCATAGTACACTCATCATCTCGCTTCATTCTTGGGATCAGGGGGATTACTGGCATCGCTTCACTACAGATGGCGAAATAGAAGGAAAGTGACTCTGCAAAGGTCAAAAAGAAAGCTACCAGTAAAAATGGGTCTCGTAGTTCATTCCATTTTATGCACTTTTTTCTGGCCCGGATGGCTGTCACTATATAAGTGGAGAACACTGGATACTTCTTACTTCCCTTAATCTCTTCCTTACAAATCAAGCCTATTTTTAAAGCTTGATCTGCAGGCTCAAGACCGTTATTCGCTGATAACTTCAAACCCTTCATTATATTAAGAAGCTAAACCTTGAATTTCCATCAGAGGAAAAAAGTCATTTGCAAACATATGCATTGTGCATTTACATAACATTTATTCCCAAAGCTTGATTCTAATAAAGCACCTCTACACTGCACAGAACTACTGGTGGATTTAATATACTTATATATAGCATTTGCTAAATATCTTTTTTGCTTGTCTTTTACCCCTGAGAGACAGGCTCAGTAAGTACTCTCACCATTGGTAATACACAGATCTGTCTACAGGGAGCACGGAGTCTAGTGGTCGGGAGTATTCCTCTGGAGTACCAATTCTGCCATTTTCTAGTGGTATAACCTGAGACAAGTTACCTAACCTTTCTCAAAGCTTAAGTTTTCTTACCTGTAGAATAGTAACTGACTACGAGGCCTGTTACAAGGCGAAATACAATGACTGATGAACCATACACACTGAATAAATGGTAGCTGTAGTGAATATCTATTGCTTTTTGGCTTTCAGCATCTATCTCTCCTTTTTAATGGCAACTTGAATTTCATTTGGGTATTAATTCTTTCCCATTAGATATAGTCTGATGGACTGTAATTAGGAATCTTGCCCTCTCCTAGCCAGAGGGCAGGTATGTAACCCAAACTAATCCAATCAGATGCTCCCTCCCTGGAATTTATACACTGTGTGGAGAAACAAAAAGAATACAGTTAGTTCTGTCCACTCCTAGTAACGGTAGTCTGCCCGGTTATTGTTGTTGTTTTTTAATTGTGACACCATTGTTAATGTTGCTGCCTCTGAATTTCCAAAGATGACTTGCTTCTTTTGCCCATTTCCAAGTCTAATGTATAGCCTTCCAACAATTCTGCAAGCCTTGGATATCCTTTCAACAAGATCCCTTATCCTAATGTTAGCCTGATGCAGTTGTATTGCTTGTAACCAAAGAACCCTACAGGTATACAGGTGCTATATCTCACACCAGCACCAAACAGCTAATCTAATTAATATGTTATTAAATTAGGTACAAATAAGATTAATGACTTCTCTCTGCCTTCAGAAATAATGTCTAATCATTGATTTGCCTTTTGGTTTTAGCCCTAATACATATCCACACACAGTAAAATCTACATAGGAATTGAAGACTGTTTACCTAAAAGAAAATTTTCCTGTGGAGCAAAGGTGCTGTTTAAGCAGTCATCTCTGTTTGCTCTCTGCTGGAGCCCTTCTTGGTAGGACTTCAAGAAATACAAGGCAAATGAAAAGAAACTGCATTTCTGATTGATGTCTGATTGCTTGGTCCACAATTCTATAGGCTCACCTGAGATCTTAAATAAGAATCTTTTCAGATACAGAGGCTTTCATTATTTTTGGCTTTCCTTCTGTGTCTTGGATGTGGTTGCTCTTTGGGTATAGCTCTGGGTCAGACTCTGTGTGGTAAATCTGAATGTGCAATTACTGGCATCAGGGTTGGAGGAGAGAACTGCAGCAGTAGTGTAACGGCATGTTTCTTAAACAAGGAAAGAAATGAATAATCACTTTGGTTTTTGCTTTACAGATGCTTTGATCCATTTCATTTTTCACTGTGGGAAGATAGAATGGCAATTCTCTGAGTTAACTTCAGCGTTCACTTTCCAGAATAACTCTTTCAAGGCCACGGAATATTATGTCTTCGTCAGCTGGGCTGCCATATGAAGAAGCCAGTAAGGTGGCATTTCAGTGCAGGGCACAAAAATCCTTTCTTTCCCATAACTTGGTATATAAAATTCAGTGCTCCATTAGCTTCCCACATCCCAGATCAGATGGTTCTAAAGGCAAACATAGTAATTCTTCCAGCAGGGAAATTTGGAAAAACTAAATACATACATAAGAAGGTCAAAGACTCCATGATTCTTGCTGAATAATTATGCCAAACGTAAGATTTTTGTTAAAAAATATGAGAAAAGCCCATTAGCAGATGCTGCAAGGGGTAACTGTTCTTATTTTCAGTATTACTGAAGCAGCTTTTACCAGTTATGATGATGCCTGTAGTTTAGGCTGTTCTATGGCACCACTGCCCATCTGTCATCTTGTAGCAAGTTTCTAAAAAGAAATGGCAACTCCAAAAGGATCTCTACAGATTAAGTTATAGCTGTAGAGAAGCTGTTCTTCTGCCAAACTTAAGTCAGTTACCTGCCAGACAGGGTAATTTTTCCTGACCTATAAATGATGAGTGAAAGATATGCATAAGAATCTTTTAAGTGACATATGCATTTCATTGCATATCATTTAATAATTGGTTCAAAACTTTCCTGGAAAAAAAAAACTTATAGATGGCATGGAAATATTTAGTGATTATATAATTTATCCCTTTTCCTAGGAAATATTTTACCCCCTTGTGGTAAGGAAGCAATTGATTCAGGGTGGTCTTTTGATTATTCTTTCTTCTTAGTTGTATACCCTCCTTTCTCAACCCACTAGCTGGCAATTCTACGTTTTGTGAGAAGTATAAGGACCCTGGTTGCAAGGGGTTTCATCATATTATGGATTATCATGCACTGAATACATAATAGAACTCATCAATCAAAGATTTTTTCAATTCCTAAAGTGACATTTTCAACATAATTTCTTATGGTAATAAACTTATTCATAATAAAATTCAAGTGCCATCAATTATTTCAGCAGGTACTTTTTAAACCATAATCTAATTTTACAATTTATAGCCTAGTTGAAAACACGCTATGAGATTTAGGATACACGGATTTCAGCCATAAAAGCAGAGTAAATGTTCTTCAGTGTGTAGCTGCACCTATTCATTTTTTCACTTCCCCCAAGGCGACCAGAAGAATGAGGTATCCCAGTGACTACCATTCTTCCCTACATGAAACTCTACTAGCTCCTTCTCACCACAGACAAACTGAATGCTAACTACTTTTATTAAACTACAAGATTTTAAGCTTTCCTCCTTTTAAAGAGATTGTTAACTTTCAGCTCAAACACAATTAAGCTATACTCACTGCCTTATATACTTTACTATTTTGAGAATTTTCTTTTTCCTTATTTTAAATCAGAGATTACTTGTATTGTAGCTAAGAAAACAAGCGATGATATCATACTTTAAAAAAGTATGATTTCTTTGAAATAATGCTGGATGTCAATCCTTTACAGAAATTGGCCCTCCATCGTAATGCTGACAAACGATATCCAGTTCAGGTGACTAATTTTTGCCTGAATAAAGCATTTCTGTGGTGTTAACTTGTTGGAAAGACATGCAAAATTACTGCAATGGCTTATCCTTGATGATAGTTTAAGGTCTTTAAATAACAGGGAAAGCCCGAAGAAGTCTACCATTGACTGATGGACGATTGAATATATTTAAATATAGGGACATATGGAATTCTGCCTTCATTTAAGAAAAATGGACAGAAGATGCCAAGTTTTTTGTTAATTCATAGATGATGACAAGGAAAATAATTAAAAATACTTTCCTAAAATAGTTAAGGCAACTTATATATTTAAAAGTAGTTGAGTCAATACAAACTTCATTCTAGGGGCCTTCAGTCTCTACACTGTACTCAGACAAGTAACATCCATGCCGATCCTAAATTGTGTGTTCATATTGTTGATGTCACTGTGGCTTGATGCTTTTCTTCCTTCACTTTTTTTTACTTCAACCTCAAACATTCTCATCAGTCTGAAGTGTATTCAGCTGTGTGTAACAGAAATTTGACAAACAGTGGCTTAAATAAGAGTTTATTATTTAATGTACCACGGCCTCTAGGGGTAAGCAGTGCAGAGCTGGTAAGCAGTCCAGAAACCAGACTATTTTCCTACATGGGTATCTTCAGCATATATTTTTTCCCTTTTGTTATAAGATGGCTATTGCACCTTCAGGCATTAGCCTGTGCTTGACACAGGAAAGAAGAGGAAGGACAGGCAAAACACATACTTGCAAAAGCAGTCTGACCCTTTTTACTAGGAAAACAGTAGCTTTCTTAGAAGTCTCATGCAATAGACTCTCTTTGGCACCTCAGTGTCTAGAACTAGGTTACGTGGTCATTCAAGGCTGCAGAGGAGTTTGAGGAGTTGTGTGCTTGTAACAAACTATTAATGTGCTACCTTTAATAACCCTGGCATTCTGTTAGTAGGCAGAAAGGGAGACTTTTTATTATATAGGGAATTAGCACTGTTTGCCACAGTTCTTTAAGGCTAGATGAAGAACTACGGTCTCTACGTAGTCTTTTCTGTTACATTTCAGTCTTTCTTGACGTTCCCTTTTCTGAATGCTCAGAGCAATGACAGGCTGAGTTAAGTATTACAACAATCACGTACTGCCTCATATAATGCACTAATTTTTGACTGATCATCTCATAAGTCCTTGAAAATGAGGTCAAATTTTGTATTACTTTTGTATCATATAAATATGATACTTGACTTATTGATGAATTTACTCATGAATTTCATCTCAATCCTGTTTTCTAGAAAAGTAAATGACAGTCTATCATTGTTGCTTTAAAAGTTATTTCATTTGCAACAGCATGGATGAACTTGGAGGGCATTATGCTAAGTGAAATAAGTCAGACAAAGAAAAATACTGTGTGATATCACTTATACGTGGAATCTAAAAAAATACAACAAACTAGTGAATAAAAAAAAAGGAAGCAGACTCACAGATATAGAGAACAAACTAGTGGTTACAAGTAGGGAGACAGGAGGGGAGAAGGGGCAAGACAGAAGCAGGGGATTAAGAGGTACAAATTACTATGTATTAAATAAATAAGCTACAAGGGTATATTGTAAAACACAGGGAATATAGCCAATATTTTATAATAACTATAACTGGAATATAACCTTTAAAATTGTGAATCACTATGCTGAACACCTGAAACTTATATAATACTGTACATCAACTATACCTCAATTAAAAAAAAATTGCATTCTTGACCACTCCACAAGCAATCTAACTATTCTCTGAAATGCTTTAAGTCTTACTGACTCTCTACTCTTCCCTAAGCTTATAGCTTTTCTATCAGTGTTACAACAGTGAAACAAAACAAATGAAACAAATACTGTTCTGTGTTACACTGAAGCTCTTAGGGAGTGAAGTATATTTTAAAATAACTTTAAATCTAGAATTAAAATAACTGTGGTGTAAATCAATTATGACATCTATTTTACAACTCTTTCCATCTTGATTCTCCCTCTCAAACACTGTCTTCCAATTAGGAGAAATGAGAGTACAGACTGAATAGTTAACTTTCTCAACAAATGTATGCAAGTGCTTCCCTCACTACACTGTCCTGTTAAAAAAGTCTTTACGGGAATCTTTTCCTAGACATGAGTGTGGAGAAAACCACTGGTCTAAAATAGAAACATTTTACCCCTAAGAAATGCCTTTTTATTAATTTATGAACATATTGTATTTTTCTACTAATATGTTATGCATATTATGAAATATATATATATTTTTTAAAAAGTGAGACTAAGGCAATTGAATAATGCTTCATTATATTTTAAAATCTTGGTTTAGTACATTGCAATACAGCAATTTGGCTCTAGATACTGTCTATTTTTGCATTTGGTTTTAAGGGCTGTCATAGCTGAAAAAGATGCCTCAAAATGATATGTGGGTCAAATCTGAAACAGCGTATAGTTAACTGTACTTACTAAATCAAGATTCTCATTTTTCAATTTCACCCGCAGGTTCAGTTTAGTAAAATTTGGAAAAGACTGAATTGAGTATTAGATGACACTAAAAACCTGTGAGAAAGTCATAGTATTTCTCTGTTCTGTCTGGTATTCTCAGGAGGAGGCCGGGTCATGTAGGGCCCTGCAACGACTCTGGCTTTTATTGAGTGAGGTGAAGCTGTTTCAAGGTTTTATGCAGAGAAGTGACTAATATGACTTAAGTTTCAAAAAATGACTTTGCCTACTGTGTTAAGAATAGACTTTGGAGGGCAAGAGTAGAAGTAAAGATACCAATTACGAGCCTTTTGTAGAAGTCCAGGCAAAAGAGGAGAGTGGCTTGGACAGTGGTGATAGCAATTGAGGTGGTCAGAATCTGGCTATGTTCTAAGATAGATTTCCCTACGTACTGGGCATAGGGAGAGAGAAGTAATTCCTGAAGTTTAAGCTTAGACATCATCCTGGGAAGGGTTCTCTGATCCACGAAGATTTCATTCAGTCCCCATTTCATGGGCTCCTACAGCTCCCTGTTCCTCTTCCATCACAGCACTGTCACATGTGTGGCAATTTCCTGTTTTGTTCCCCCATATCTTTACTAGACTATAAGCCTTGAAAGTGTAGGGATCATGTCTATCTTGTTTGTAGTATATACTTAAAATTTTCTTGGTATACAATTGTGTAAAACCTTACTTCTTATTTTTCAACAGTGCCATATCACCAATTCTATAAAAATAGTTCATGATCACTTAGATTTTACTATTAACCACTGTAATTAGATAACAGTATATTCTTCAGCAAATGGTGGTAGCTCTTGAATGATTATAGCAAAGGCATTTAATATTTTTTCATAACCAAGTGCATGAAAAAATTTTTAAGAACCTGAAGTTATATATGAGAATTTCTATGACTGGTTTTATTTGAATGTGAGATTGGCCAGACCATATACCTTAAGACACTAATAGGTTGAGTGTAAAAATCAAACAACTACAGCTTCAGAAATGGGGGTTGGGAACATTCCTGCGATGATTGTTGATAATGCAGTTCAAATTTCTATAAACAGGTCTATCCTGACATTCTTTTGTTAAGTTTTTGCTTGGTTTGGTACAGTATATACATACTCTGAGACAAAGTTCTTGAAACAGAACTTTAAAAGCCCAAAGTAAATGAACAGCATGGCTTTTCATGACTCAAAACTTGGTAATGACATCAATTAATTTTGCTCTTCACCATACCCTGTGTGCTTACTATGTATGAGCCTAACAAAAAGGGACAAATTCTTTATCATTAAAACTATTTTTGATAGGGCCCTGAAGCAAAGAAGATACAGTATCTACAGTGAGCAGCACTCTCATAAGCTATTGGGTGTAATATATTCCATGTAAAAATCCCTTTGCATTATCTTTAATGCTGTTTCTGTTTGGAAGGGAATTAAATGTATACTTAGCCAGTGGTGTCCATCCCTTAAGAAGTTTCTCAAGGTGGTGAGAAACTTGGTGAGCTTACTATTACATTCAAGGATTGGTTTTCAGCTGCCGAGGTACAAACCCTGGATTTACCAAAATGCTAAGCATGGATCCTTTTCTCAACAGAAGACTTGGAGTATCTTAAATTCATAAGGCTGATTATGAAAACATCCCCCAGGTTGCCTAGTACACACAGAATCTGAGCAAATGGAGTTAGATTACATACATGTTTAATGGCATTCCTGCATTCATGAAACAAAATTTATTTATTTATTTATTTATTTTTTAAATTTTTATTTATTATTTATTTATTATGTTTATTTTTGGCTGTGTTGGGTCTTCGTTTCTGTGTGAGGGCTTTCTCCAGTTGCGGCGAGTGGGGGCCCCTCTTCATCGCAGTGCGCGGGCCTGTCACTATCGCGGCCTCTCTTGTTGCGGAGCAGAGGCTCCAGACTCGCAGGCTCAGTAGTTGTGGCTCACGGGCCCAGTTGCTCCGCGGCATGTGGGATCTTCCCAGACCAGGGCTCGAACCCGTGTCCCCTGCATTGGCAGGCAGATTCTCAACCACTGCGCCACCAGGGAAGCCGAAACAAAATTTATTGAACATCTGCTATGTGCCGGCTTATTCTAGACACTGAGAACACGAAATAGACAAAGTCCTTCCTCTCTCAGAGTTTATATTTTAGTCGGGGAGATAGATAATTAGCATGAAACTTATCTGTTTTACTTACTGATGTATCCTACTTGGAGTACTGCCTGGTACATATTAAGTATCTGAGAATAGTTCTTGATTGAATGAATAATATAAACTATTAACACAGTTTCAGATAACGTGCGCTAAGAAGAAAATAAAACAGGGTAGTGATATGATGAAGTATGCTTTGAGAGAGGGTAGCTAACCTAGATTGGGTGGTGTGGTAGATTAAATTATTGTCTGGCAAATATTCATCCATTCTTTCTCTCCACCTCCATGGGATAAATAGATTTTTCCACTCCATCAATGTTGAATTTGACTGTGCAACATGCTTGGCCTCATGGTGGGTGAAATGTCCTTCACTGCCTTTTGACTATGTGGGCTTGGCCATATGACTTGCTTTGGCCAACAAGATGTCAGAGATATGACAAAATCAGAAACTTCCAGTGTTTATTAAAGTGTTTTGGGCTTTCCCTCTTGTACTTCTACCACTGACATGAGAAGAACATGCCTTGGATGGCCCATCTTAGATTCGTTCTGAGTTTTGGAAACTCTGTTCAAGTGGTTTAATTTCTTTCACTAAATTCAGGGCTTTGACGCTACTTGCACTAATCTCTTGACAACTGATGTGGGAGTCATTTTGGGTAAGAGAGGTGAATGGAAGGGATTTGTACTATGAAAGTATCCAATAAAAAAAAGGTAGATGTAAAACTTCTTCTTCTTTTTTTTTTTTATTAACAGGATTTTTAGTAATTTAACCACTAAAATAAACAAAGAGCAGAAGGAGAGCATGTTTGTTTAGTGCCGTGGCTAAGCTCCACCCTAGACAAGACATTTTCATTTTCAACACATGATACACAAGAAAAGGAAAATGTGAACCACAGGAATGGAATAAATATTAAGGACAAAAGCAAAGTGTTGAATATATTATAGTCACACCAAATCTTAAATGAATAAGCACTCTAAACTATGAAGGAAAAACTAAGCAACAAAGTTATTTCATATGCCAAATGTCCCCACTGATGAATTAAAAGCAGATATTAAAATTCTTGTAAAATGGCAAAGAAACTATGATTAATATGTTCCTGGTACAAGGTAATAATCACATTATACATGCAAAAAATATGAAAATATGAAAAACCACCATGGTGACAGGACAGGAATAGTGGGATTATTTAATAAATCAATCCCAATGTACACTGAATGCTGGATATAGAATTTATCCTAAAATATTGTACTTCAAATCAAATGTTGAGAAAGTCATCTACTTTGGAAAACATCTGGAAAAGACTCAAATGAATTGGAGGGATCTAACTTTGAAACGTACTAGTATAATAATGTTCTGACTGGCAGCCAGGTTTTGAACATAATCTTCCGTAACAACCCAGAAGCTCAAAGAATGATAGACACAACAAAACCTATATATAATACTTATTACATAGTACAGAACTGAAGCCTCTCCTTTTCAGGCTTAGAATATGTGATTTGATTTGATAAATAGTACTTTGCTGTCCAGTTTCTCACCATTTTCTTCAGTTTTATACTTAAAATCAGAGTCATAAAAAAATAGCAGAGGCCATGGATAACAGGTCTGGTTGCAAGAAAATGGAGAGGAGGGTAGAAGAAAGAGACCCTCTTGTCAGAGTGTGGAGTAAATACAGAGAACAAAGATGGTGCCAAGGACACAGAGGCCACTAACTTGATCTAGGCGAATTCAGTAGAAAAACAAGCCCATCAAGCTCTCTTCAGTAACCTTTGTGGCCATCATTCTATAAAAAGAAGTTCTATAACTAATGTATACAAAATGCCCCAGAATTACCAAGCGGAAAAACTTTTGGTTAACTCAAGGACAAGTTTAATCACTAAAACTTAAAGAATTTTTAAAAAATCTATTTATACATACCTTCTAAAATTATCAATATTTAGCATAAGTACATGGAAACAAAAACCTTATCTACCAAAGTATTGCCTACCTCCTGAACAGTGTCACATAATTTAGGCATAACTGTAGAAACCTCAGACTATTGAAAAAGAATGAAGTTGTGGTGGCCAAGTGACAAACTTTCTACAAGATATCTGATGAACCTGGCAATTGCTAATGCTCTGTTTTAGTAAGAATAAAACCCACCTAGTTTGACTTCAAAGGATCAGTTTTAGAATTAGCCAAGAGACTAAAAAGCTGGAAAAATATTTCTACTGTAACCATAGCATCTTGGAAAAAATTCCCAAAGTATGTAGTGGCCATCTGTAATGCTCTCTGGTTTTTGATACCCTTCCTATGTTTGACGAATTTCTAACCTTATGAAGTATGACTCCCTTAAGTAAAACCCAGAAAACTCAGTTATCTAGCTTGCTCTGCTCCAAAGGCTCTGCTAATCAGAGTCAACTGTGAAAGACTTTGATTCAGAAGTGAGCAGTTAGAGGAAGGGGCTCTGGAGAGCACCCATTTGCTCATAAGGATGGGAAGCATTCAACTGTTGAGTATTGCAATGACTGAATTAAACAGGGGGTTCCCACAGTGCTTGATAGGAATGCTGCAGCAAAGAGGGACTTATCTTTAAGCAAGTTTTGTGTGTGTAGTTTTTGGTATTGTTTCTGGAAGCTTTACCTTGACCCTGGTTCTCCAGCTCTCAACAACTTGGTCAACTACTATATTTCCTTTTAATAAACACTTCTGCTGCTTAACTGGCCAGAGGTAGTTTCCTCTGCTTAAAATAAGAACCCTGGTTGATACTAAATGGCTACTAGAAGTGGCTGAAGGTGGTACATCCTCAGGAAAGTCAGAAAGATCTATGAATGGTTATCTGACTCTGTAAGGGCTGATGCCTCTAAAAATGGGAAAAAAAAAAAGGTAAAATCTGGCAGCCCATAGCCCACAGTAGCAAAGTAACAAATTATTAACTAAAGTCACGTGAAATGAAGTGACAAATGAAGGCAAGACTATGGGAGATCCAGTGGCTTCTAACATTGAACAATATGAAGAGTATGAAGAATTCAAACACAAAATTAGTTGCTTCTGATTCCACAATACAGCTTTAAAAAAGGACAATGAAATGCTCACAATCCTAATGATGCTCACAATTCTCAGTTCAAGGCAAGAATCACAGCCACCACAGCCACGAGCTACTCCCTGACACTGTTCCCTGGGAGGGAAAAGCCAGCATTAGTGAACAGCACTGTCTTCTAGAGGCCAGGAGAGCCGATGGGCACTACTGCTTTCAATGTAGACCATGGGATAGGGAGGTAGCAGAGCCCAGGGAAAAGCACTTAACTAGAAGAGGCAGGAGGAGGGCTTCCCTGGTGGCGCAGTGATTGAGAATCTGCCTGCCAATGCAGGGGACACGGGTTCGAGCCCTGGTCTGGGAAGATCCCACATGCCGCGGAGCAACTAAACCCGTGCGCCACAACTACTGAGCCTGCGAGTCTGGAGCCTGTGCTCCGCAACAAGAGAGGCCGCGACAGTGAGAGGCCCGCGCACCGCGATGAAGAGTGGCCCCCACTCGCCGCAACTAGAGAAAGCCCTCGCACAGAAACGAAGACCCAACACAGCCAAAAAAATAAATATAAATAAATAAATAATTAATTAATTAAAAAAAAAAAGAGGCAGGAGGAAATGGTTACTGTGATTGCTACAAGGGTTGGGTTAAAATACTTTGACCTGCAGTGACCACTGGCTCCGGCTACCTGATCAGACAATCTGTATGGACCAAACAGATAGGCATCCAAAAAAATTCCAACGTAATAAAATGATTAAGATATCCAGGTTTAGTGAAGAGAGGTCTGACTTGAGCCACTGCAACAAAAATTTGTAATGTCTTTTCCAATTTCTAGTCCTAAGTCAATTCACAGACCCAGAGTTTTTTTGAGTGAAGTAGAGAATGCAAGTACTTGAAGACATATATTGCAATGACATCACAGGTATAAACTGTAAACTCTCAACTTGGCTTTCCTCATAAAGGTAACTGCACTGGAGAAAGGGAAATACCAGGTCTTTTGGGTACTATTGTCTAATAGCTCTGAATTAACACTAAAACTGGGGCCCAGAATACCATTGTGAATTAGTGGTCAAAACGGATGCCTGAGGGAATCAAACGATGAATGCACTTTTCATCTGAATCTGCCTCCTATCTAGCCTGGTTGAGCCCTAAACACACATACAGTATACAGTTGGAATTGGAGGTGGAGATAAGATTACTAGACAGTCATTTCAATGAAGCTGCTGCTGCAGATGTGCATTCTTTATTAGAACTCTTAGCACCAGGTATATGACTATTAATCTGGCAAATGCTTTTTCCCTTCTATTTCAACAGACAGAGAACACCTATAATAGCAATTTTCATATGACAGGTAGGGTAATAAACCATTTTATCTTAGGGTTCTATAAATTATTTGGCTCTGAACCACAATATACTTATTTCATTAAGACCATTACTGTCTCACCATTACACAGGACAACTACATTGATGACATGTCTCCGGTACATATACATAATACATACTCAAGATCCTTCGTAAAGAAAAGGTATGTAAAAAATATATGAGTCTAATATGAGTGCAGTACAGTGGGAGATAACATCAAATAAAAATATAAGAGCTACACCTCAATAAAGTTTCTGAGGGGTCCAGTGATCTTCAGCCTATCAGGATAGCCTCTTCAAAGTTAAAGATAACTTATTGTACCTTGGTGCCTCCTGCCACTAAGAAAGCAGCACAGTGCTAGGTGGGACTCTTTGAAGGCTGTGTGTGTGTGTGTGTGTGTGTGTGCATGCGTGCACGTGTGTATTACTTTGGGAATCTTGCTTTGACCTATTTATGAAGTGACCTGAAAGCCTCTAGTTGTGAGTGGGCCCCACAGGAAAAAGGAGGCTTCCTAGTTAGCCCAGGCTACAGTGCATCTACCTAGACTTAATGACGAATAGACTCAACGGGTGTTAGAAGTGTCAACAGTTTATCAAGAGCCTGTGGTGAGTTCTGATAGGGGAATCCCAGCATTGATGTATAAAGGTTTGGAACAAAGTCACAAGGTTTACCCCATGAGACCTCACTAAGAAGCAGTTAGAAGAGTGAAACTTCATGTGGAATCTTCCTTGCTGGTGAGGGTGGTGGCAGACTTTGGGTTTTGGAGGCAGCAGAGGTTGTGAAACAGTTTTAGTGATACACAAGTGGCATAAATGGCAAAGTGGAAGCAACCACAGTTTTCTTTAGTACTTGGTGGGGAAGAAGCAGCAGCAATGGAGTTTCCTCATTAGGCCAGTACGATGTCATGGTTTTAGGCTTTAATTTTGGAAGCTGAGCTGTTACTCTCTTCTAAATAACCTCTTAATAAACAAAAACTCCTTTTTTGCCTAACCAGTCACAGATAACTTCTGTTGCTTAAAAGTAGGAATTCAAACTGAATATAAAAAATATATAATTTTCAAGTAGACCAACACCTGTCAAATACTTATAGGATCTTAATATTAGGTTACTCTCAAATTCTCTGATAAAGGGATACAATGATAAAAATTAGTTCTTAGGGACTTCCCTGGTGGCTCACTGATTAAGAATTTGCCTGCCAATGCAGGGGACACGGGTTTGAGCCCTGGTCTGGGAAGATCCCACATGCCACGGAGCAACTGGGCCCGTGAGCCACAACTACTGAGTCCACATGCCTAGAGCCTGTGCTCCCTAACAAGAGAAGCCACCGCAATGAGAAGCCCGCACACCACAACAAAGACCCAATGCAGCCAAAAAAAAAAAAAATTAGTTCTTAGGTGGTAAACTGATGTGAATGTTGGAGCTTTATGTATAAAACTGAGGATTATGGAATCTCATGCAGGGAATCTCAGCTGAACCAATAAAGATGAATGAAAAATTACTGGAAAAATAATACAGGAAAATAAATATCTTTAAAAGAGAAAGAACAAGAAGAGATGTACGTTGGTACAGCAATCTCAGAGAAGGAAAAGAAGTGCTGGTAAAATTACTGTCTTGACTATTCGTTTAGTATTATTCCATTTAGTATTATTATTTTTAAAAAAATAACAAAAATAGTCTGACAATTTAGTCAGACATGTGATTCATCCATAATGGAATGGATTTCATTCAAAAATAACGTGATGATCATAAATGACGTATCTTTTACCTCTCTGCTACAGACTAGAGTTCACATATGTTAAATAATTGGCCTCCCCTTAAGCAGTGAGCACAAAGCTTCCAGAGCAAGACAGGAACACAGAGAGGTCATGTCAGTGCATATGAATCAGCAAGGAACAGAATGTCAAGGAGGTTTTCTCTGTTTTCATATGAGAAGAAAAATACCGCATCTCTTAGAAAATGATTTTTTCATGCTGTTTCCAAGGCACTATTAGTTACAAACCAAATTGTTATTTTTGCTGTTTTTTCAAAGGAAAGAACTGATGGCTGAGGAGATACATATGATGGAAAACAACTATACAATAAATCAAATAGATTAAATTTTAAAACTACCAAGTGTCTTTTAGTAATAATCCCATCTCTTCTCTACTGAAAGTTGGAGATTTTGATAGTGGAAGGAAATAAAATAGTCATTTCAGGAATTTCATTTAAAAAGCAGCACATGAAAAATAACTCATTTTTTAACTATTTATATATTAGAAAAAGAAGTCAAAGAATCGGAACTAACAGGTATTCATAAATATCCAGGATAGTTAAAAAGACTATTAATCTATTGTGGAGTAAGTCTACAATCCTACAGACATAATTTCTATAATCCAATTTAAAGTACACAAGAGGAAGGTCGTATATTTTTAAATGTTTTACAAGAAACTCTTGTAGATATTAGTGCAAAGCCTGAATTGTTATTGTTCATTGTATCTTTCTTGTAAATGAAAATAATTTCTTCTTTCTATATCTCAAGACAGAATTAAGAACTGAGGGAATTCCCTGGTGGTCCAGTGGTTAGGACTCGGCACTTTCAATGCCATGGGCCTGGGTTCAATCCCTGGTTGGGGAACTAAGATCCTGCTAGCCACGCAAAAAGAATTAAGAACTGAGAGCCACTGAAGAGAAGTGTCAGACTGGAGGAAAGAGCAGGGCTATGTGGTTTAGCTCCAGGCTAAAATAAAATAAAATAAAATTAAAAGAAATATATTTTCCAAGCTAACATAACTTTAAAATTTAACAAAATGAGTAGTTTCCAAACAGAATATGTTGGGATCATGACCCATTTTCTTAATTTGCTGCATAAAAAAAAAATTGTTTGCCGTAATTACTTGTATATTTTAATATATTTTAAAGGACTGAAATAACTCTGACATGTTAGTTCTATTTTGTTTTTTTTTAATTCCTAGAGGAAGTATAATTTTAAGGGAATTTGGCATTAGCCTATATGACCCTAGAAATGAGTATTAATTCCAACGATGTGTCTATGAGGACTTTATGAGAACTAAAGAGAATAGGCTAAGGGTTTAGTTTTAAACACTGGTATTAATGGGCTGGATTGGACTAAAGGTACAGATAATACTACATAGAATAGTAGAGCTAGGCTTGGTTTAAAAAAACAAACAAACTATTGTTCACCTATTACTGCTACCACATAAGCTTGTGGTGGCTTTAACTTCAGAGCCCAATTTATGATGCACATTTTACAGAAATCTTGTTTAAGACTTTGTCAATATTTCACCACCACCTAATATGGTCATGACAATTAGGAAAACAATGGGCCTGTTTTTTATATAATCAAAACCTTAAAACCCTGCAGGAATAAAATGATATTTAAAGTATCTAAACAAATAGTCTTTGCTAGGATACTCAAAAGCTCACCATAGGTGAAAAACCTATTTAAAAATAATTTATAAATTGTATGTAATACATGATTTCAAGCAATTTCCCAAACGAGATGTGTGTGTGTGTATGTGCACACGTGCTATCCATATCTTTCTGTTTTTCTTCCTAATTTATCTGGATGGAGCCAATTTAATTAATTTATCTAGACAGAGCCTGTAAAATTTATCTAATTTATCTAGATGGAGCCTATAAAAGTAAAAGGTATATTACAAGCTTAGTGAAGTTAGTGAAGAAACTGACAATCCTAAAATACCATTTGAAAAATACTATGTAAAGTAAATTATCAAACTAGATTTAAAGAGTTACTGAGGAATCTCCCTATATGGTTTGCAGTCAGATAGAACCAAGTTAAAATCTTGACTCTCTCTTTTACTAATCTCCGGCAGTTATCTCACATTGTTGACTTAGTTTTCCTTGTCTGTAATGTGCAGATACTATTTTAGAATAGTTTTGAGGATAAAGTGAAACTATATAAGTAAAGCAGCCACCATGGTATCTTGGACAAACTTGGCACTCAATAAATGGCTGCTGTTTGGTATTTTTTTCTGATACAGACTTAGATTCCACTTAAGTTGAACGTTTCTAGTTATTCCTTTAGCATTAAGGTCATATTAAGATGTTTTCTTGGTTTCTATATTGCTGAATTTCCATGGTAAGGTTTTCCATAGTTGAACAAGCTTAGACCTTTCAAAGTCTTCTCCTAGGTTATATCCTCAATAGTTCACTCTAAAACTCTGATTTCCATGAAAATGTCAACATCTTTTCCAAATACAGAACTCAAAACAGGACACTAAAGCACCACAAGAGAAGAAGATGGTAACATGTGGGTTCCTGTCTCCATGATCAATTGCTTTCTGTATCATTGAGTATTTCATGCACTTCTAGTTCTCTTAGCTGTTGATGTTAGGGTTCTTCACTGATTCTAACTACCATGGTCTTTTTGATAATCATCTCCAGATATTGGCTTCACTCTAGATAGTACAATGAAACTGCTAGTATAAATGAAGTTGACAAGGCCAATTGCTGTGACGTAGAGGAAAGAATACAGGATCAAAAAAGGAAAACTGAAGTCTCAGCTATGGTTTATTAGATCTAGCCTTGGAAAAGTGAACATTTCTATCATCTTTGACTCTCCAGTTTGTAAAATCAGAATAATAACCATGCAGGTGATTATAAGAATCAACTAATGTATGTAAAGATCTTTATATATTTTAGTTGTTAAACAAATATGTATTGCCATTATGAATACCAGGGTATAAACTCTCTTTCTTGATTATCTCATTTATCCTTGTGTCCTGAGCACAGAACTCAGACTATTAAAGATGCTTAACATTTCTTTATAGAATGGAAAAAAATTTAAACTGAAATTTCCCAGTACATAGCTTAGAATGGAACATGGAAGGGCATACACAAATGCATGTTGTATAGATATAAGGATCTATGTTGTATAGATCAAGATGCTAGCAATTTGGAATACCACTTCATTATGCATTTCTTTCTAATAGTTTAATAGTAACATGGTAAAGGCAATAGTGGCTCTTAATAAATAGTTTGTGAATAAATGAAAACATATATACATGCTTTTTGACTTCTAAGGTTGGCTAAAGGGTAAGACAACATCTGAAAAAAAAACAAACTCCATCTCCACTGCCCCCAATTATATAAGCTTCATGAACCAAGACATTCTAGAATTGCAACCAAAAGGTATACTAAGAATCTAGAAATAGATGTTTTAATAAAAATCTTTATAAATTAATTTGTTTATTCCTCTAAGAGACCAAACCCTTTGTCTTCTCACAGACTATTGTCCATCCTCTTTTTACCATGTAGCCTAGTCCATATTTTAGTTTCCATTTGACTGAAATAGAAAATCCACTCTTATCTCCATAGTCTGAAGTGATGTTCTGGAATTCTATTGTCAATGATTATCAGCACAATCTTTTTGACCTTTTTTCAAGCACTGCCATATGTTGTGGTATCTACTATTGCTTCAAGCCATTTTTTGACCTTTACTTAAGGTAATATGCTCTTATACTTTCCTTCCAAAACCAGACTTTTAGCTTTTTAAAGATATGGGGTCCTGGTCCTCCACAGCTGCTTTGATCTGGTAGATACTACATAGTGCCATATGACTAACAAAACATAAACATGGGTCTCTGTTATCCTCTTATTCTTCTTGGTTTTTAATCTGAAACCTTCATTTCTGACCTATTCACAAACTTCTGTCCCTATTCTTTATTGATGACTGTTGCCCACAGAAGTGGTTTGCCAAATGGTTAATAGCTCAGACTCCAGAGCCAGACTGTCACTTTCTAGCTTTATGATCTGGCGGTTAATAATACTATTGAGAGTAATGAATACATACACACACTCTTAAATGATAATATCCTTAGACTAGTGCCTGAAACTTAGTAAATGCTACATAAGTATTAGCCGTTATCGCTGTCATCATCATTTCAATATGGGGGCCTCTGATAGCTACCACTTCACTTCCTCTAGGTCTGACCTCTGGTTTTCCTTCTACACCAGCTGCTCACCATTTACATCATGAGCTACCTAGCTATTCTTCACTTGGGCCCATCTCAAGAAGCTACATCTAACTACAGGCCTTCAATGATAGCATACCCATCAGGCATATCAACTCCTAAATTCCATGGCCTATGACTCAAAGCTGACACTTTGATTTTATTGATTTGTCTTTGATTTGAATCAATTCTTACCACCATCTGAATTTTAAGAATTTTAGTATATTGCAGGAAAGGAGAAGTCATCTGAATGTCTAAGAAAAAGCTAAAACCTTTTAATGAAGAATAAAGCTAATTCACTGTAATAATTCAAGAAGTGATTAATTACTTAGATGAACATTTTAATTACACAAAAACAGAGAATGAATGTTTTTAGATACTAATTGACTCCAACTAAAGTATTTATACTTACTGTACTTTGATTTAGAAGTTTTGCTTTGTTTTAAACAAAACTGCTATCCCAAAGACCAGTTAAAGAAGAGTACATTAATTGCTGTGCTGAACTAGTTCTTAAGTGCAAATGCATAAATTTTCATTTTCATTTTAAGTTGGAATGTATGTTTTATTCCCTGAAACAGGAATAATGGAAACTTAATCTAAGCATTAAGCTATGTCTATAGTATCTTTTCTCAGTTACCCACTGTTGAAATGGAAATGGTCAATAGATTTGCCTCACCAAAGTAAGTTCTTTCAAGGTGATTCTTATGCAAGTGAGTCCAGCAGAATAAGAAAGAGGATCAAGAAGACTGTTAAAATAGAAAGTGAAAAACAGCAATAAATTTGATTTTAAAGTATACTGTATGAAATAAGCTTTCAAAGAAGAGTATGAGATTGAAAAATAGTAACTTTTTAGATCATACTTATATAAATCTTTAAATTCCCTTTGGCATCAAAAAATGAGGCACAACTGAAAGTACAGACAACAATTGAGTGTGAGGGTATGTTATTCATTTTAATATGCCTTGGTCAGATAAAAGCATTTTCTAATATGAGACCCAAAGCAAAAGTTACAAGGGCAGATGCTGAATTGCTACTGAGCTGCATCTTGCATAGGCAACTCTACAGCCTGCCCCAGGACAAGCAGAAGCAAGGCCAATCGATTAGGATGAGCAGGTGCCGGAGGTTGGGGAATGCCAGGAAAGTGTCACCTCCCTACACTGATGTATAAATTATGCACAAAATAACTACTATGATGCAAGTGATTTATACCAAGAACTAAAAACCCCTGTGGAGATTCATCATCTGTCAAGGAAAATGTTACTCACAGTTGTAACAGAGTTTAGAACTGTAAGAGGCATTAGAGACCAGCTCGTCCAACTCCCAAATTATTAAGAAGAAAAAAGTAAGGCACCACAAGATATTAAATAACTTGTCTTGAAATCATGTTTAATTCAAGTAACTGTATAACTGAACAGAAACTAAAGAGAGTTCATTTTGGCCAAATATTGCCTTTTATTAAACAGTTTGAGATGCAAACACTCAAGAATATTGTAGAAAACCTGGATTAAATGAATCCTTTTAGAATTAAGAAATTATAACAATGCTTTGACCACAAAAACTTTGAAGTAAAGATAATTGCTCCTTACTCCTCTTTAAAGATCTAAATTAAAAGGATCCTCTAATGTGAAGATTATTTTCCTGGAGGTGATTTAGAAAATACAGGCCATAATTCTGGTTCTTAAGAGGAAAAAAAAATAATCTTTTATTACATTTGGATGGGATTTTATTTTTTAGGAATCACTGCTTGGCTGTGAGTAGTTGTTGCTTGCTGAATGTTATTCACACTTCCTCCCTCATAGCAAGCTCATGTGTAACACTCTTAACTTGTGGGATGGGTTGGAACACTTCATTCTAATCCAAGGGCCACAGGTCATTTTCAACCACAAATTCTTCCTCCCTAGGGAAGTGTCAAGGGATGTGGTCTTTCCCATCTCGTTTTCCTACAACCTCCTTTAGTCTAAAATAAAGTTTATGTCACTAATGACGAGGCCTAAAATATTATAATGCCTTATCTGGCAATTAATATCAAGAAATCTTTTCCAGAACAGCACCTTAGGAATTTCAATTGTCTAGTTACAATAAGGCATAATGAAAGAATAAATATTTTAAAGGGCTGACAGGAAGAAATTTTCTCCTCAAGATTATTTTGATAGCCTGGAACAGGAGTTGACAAACGATTTTCTGTAAAGGGCCAGATAGCAAATATTTTAGGTTATGTAGGCCCCATGGTCTCTCTGAACTACTCAACTCTGCTGTTGCAGCATGAAACCAGCCAAAGAGTAGCACATAAACGAATGGATGTGGCTATGTGTTTCAATAACGCTTTATTTATAAAAACAGCAAGCCAAATTTGACCCATGGGGTATATTTGCAACCCCTTAATCTAGAACTTGTAATGATTCAAGAGAGTTTGAAACAAAAAATTTAATTTTGATAAAACATATTATTGTTGTTAAATATAAATCACTACACTTGGGGATACCTAGCTGATTCTCAGATGAATTGAGTGTATTTTAAAATCTTTTTAGGTTTTCCTGTTTACCTTTCCCTCTCTATTATACAAATTATAATGGAAATTTCTAAATTCATTAAAAAATGAGACAATTTCTATCAACTAATGAAAAAATTATGAGAACTGAGACTGCAAAACTTTGGCTTTTTAGTTTCATACTAAATTTGTGAACTCAATATAATAATTTTATTTTCTGGGTTTAACAAGATAGATCTTACAGAGGAGTTTTTAATACTATCATTTAAAATACCTATAAGAAAGGCACTTATAAGATAGTCACTGAAACAGATCCATTATTAATTTGAATTATTTTTCTGGTTGATCATTTAAAAAGCTCTCTTTGTTTGGATTTGATTACACTTAACCTTTGATTGTTATTAGGACTTGGAGTAACAGTATAAGTACCATGTAACCAACTTAGTAAATAATTTAGGATGCAATTTCAGTGTAAATTATGATTCACATAATTAGTACATAGGTAGTATAGGTATAAGTAGCCCCTTTGTCCTGTCTAAGATGTTTAGACCAGATGAATGTGAGTATTTACAAAGTTCAGGGACATCCCTATTGATTTGATACAAAAAACCCCTGGTAAATGGCATTTAAAAGTAAAACATTTTCTCAGTATAATTCTAATTTTAATCCTATTCTAATTCTAATTCTAATTCTGAGTATAATTGTAATACTCAAAAGGATTGGATCACTGATTAAAAACTTGTTGATTGTAGATACCCAGAAAAAGCAATGTTATCCTCTGTGGTGATTTGTAATTCTACTGCATTTAATATTGTAGGATAAATTATAAGTTATTTGAAAAGTTAAGCATTTCAGATTTTTCATTCTGTTTCTCTGTCTTTTAAAAGTAAAAGACTGAAGGAAAAGATGTAGAGAAAAGAGTCTTCATTTCAGTCTTTTAGTGAATTTGGTAAGGGTAAAATGATATCAAAGCAAAGATTGGTTAGGACAAAAGACATATAAAGACAGAAACTAACACAACATTAGACTTCTTCTTACAAAGATTTTGGAAAATTTCAAGAGGGGATGATTACTTCACAGACTGGAATGTAAGCCCAGTTGGAACCAAGGTCTACAGGGCTTTTGAGGTGTCTAATGTTGAAAATCTCAAGTTGACTCTCTAGTTAAAAAAAGCTGGAGAGGAGAAAGGAAAATTTTTGTTCTGGAAAAGTGTTCTTCTCTGATGCAAACAGAAATCCATCTTACAAAGGAAGAAGTAGAGATGAGTTGCCCTAATTTAGTCTTTTGGAAGCAGAAAAAAGATTATGAATTTGCTAAAAAAACCCTTCTGTTTCTTCTAAATATTACTTTATAAGTTATGAGATGTCTTTTCTGTGCGTGTATGAAAATTTTCCAAGCCCCCAAAATTCATAAAAATTAACTTGAAACACTGAAATCCATTTTGGAAAAGAAACAGAGTATAGAGAATCTTAATTTTTAAAAAGTTATATAAAAAAGAGATCTAGTAATTGGTTGGTGCTTTCATTTCAAATATTTTATCCACTTTCCTTTTTTATAGCTTTTCTGTTTGGAGAGATGGAAACATTCAAATATTAAAAGTATTCCACAATATGTGTTATTTAAAAAACTCTCAAATCCCAAAGTGGTGGTAATAAACTTCCTATTAATATAGTGATTAAATCAGTTTTAATCTTCTGTGAATCTAGTAACAAGAATGGAATAAACTATTAGAATCATGTTGTAAACCTCAGAGGAAATAGAATGCCAAATGTTAATCTGAAAAGCACACTTTTAATTAGCAAAAAATAATGCTACTAGGCTTTTCTGTTTTTCTTCAATAATGTACATATATATTGAGACCATACTCTAGCTGTTCTATTTTATTACATGTATTATCTCACAGCTGTTCTGGAAGGCAGGTATTAAATTTATAGTTCTTAACATATAAAGGAACAAGCATAGAGAAGTGGAACTCTGGTGCACATAGAATGTAATATTGTCATGATTTTGTTGTTATTTAATGAACATTTCTAAATGTGATAACTAGTTTATCTAACATAAACAGATACTAATCCTTTAATATGATTTGCAAGAACACAGATTAAATGGCAGAGTTCATTGTCAGTTCTCTTCAAGGGCTAATTTACCTCACACAGGGGGCAGGTAACTCCTGTAAAGGCATTTCCTGCTCTCATTTTAAATGTTTCTTATGGCAGCCACAAAACTTCTTTTGAGAGGAAAGTAATACACAATTTTAAAGGTTTTTTTTAAGAAAAAATTTCCATTTTGATCAAAGAAATATTCATCTAAGATACTCCTACGAATGGGTTTGTTATATTACATAATTTCTTGTCCAAATTTAGTGCTCAAGTAAGAATTGGCCATGTATTATTAAGAAAAGATGGTTAAAAAAGGATACATCCATAGGAGTTTGGGATTAACATATACACACTACTATATATAAAATAGATAACCAAAAGGACCTAGTGTAGCACAAGGAACTATACTCAATATTTTGTTATAACCTATAAGGGAAAAGAATCTGAAAAAGTATTTATATATATATATATATATATATATATATATATATATATATATAAAATACATGTATAACTGAATCACTTTTCTTGTACACCTGAAACAAACACAACACTGTAAATCACCTATACTTCCGTTTAAAAAAAAAACCAAAAGGATACATCCACAAGACTTCTTGAATTTATTTCAAGTCTGTGTTCTTTCACTATCACAATTCCTGTGTGTATGTGGAAAGCATCTATAATTCCTTTCTTGTATGACTGCTTCTGAACTAGGTTATTTAACATAAACTCCTTGAGGATACATATAAAAATAGGAGTTTTCTGGGAATATATCACTTCCTGAAAAGTCAGTTGACTATATCTGGCTCAGAATTTTCTCTTCAGAAGGTCATGCACTCATCAGGAATTTGTTTGGGTGAAACTGCTTTTAAAAACACCTTGAGATAATGTGCCCAAAGATCTAATCGCATATGAAATGCTTCTGTGAGTGGTTAAGTTATCTGAAAAGCCTAGTTAGCAATTTTTTACTCTGCTGACAAACTCTGCTTTGTTGAAACCTAATGGTAGCTATTGACGGGTAAGAATTTCCTTTGGGGGCTTCCCTGGTGGCGCAGTGGTTGAGAATCTGCCTGCCAATTCAGGGGACACAGGTTCGAGCCCTGGTCTGGGAAGATCCCACATGCCGCAGAGCAACTGGGCCCGTGAGCCACAACTGCTGAGCCTGCGCGTCTGGAGTCTGTGCTCTGCAACAAGAGAGGCCGCGACAGTGAGAGGCCCGCGCACCACGATGAAGAGTGGCCCCCACTCGCTGCAACTGTAGAAAGCCCTGGCACAGAAACGAAGACCCAGCACAGCCATAAATAAATAAATTAATTAATTAAAAAAAAAAAAAAAGAAAGAATTTCCTTTGTATCATACCAAACTTGGCTTCAAATTAAGAGTATGGAACTAAAGTGGTATCATGAGTTTTTATGACACTCCTAGTCTTCTACTTAACTGTCAACTGAAGAATAATCTTTTATTTGTCATTTTGACCACCAATTAATTGTGTCAAATATCCTCATACACACTATGTTTTATGTTTTATTTATAATTTTATTATGCTATATTATATAATACTATATATTGTATAATATATAGTCTTTAAATATGATACTTTATAATATATAACATGTTATACTAAATATATAAATGAGACATAAAATAGTGTGTGAGAAAATTCACCATATAATTTGTTATATAATATACTGTAATATAATATGCTTATTACAGAGATTACCATTAAACATGTCATCCGAAGTGTTTCTCATCTTGGATACTACTTAAGAAGAATAAAGATTTGTTGAAAAAGCTACAAATTAAGCTATTAAGTCCATTATTTCCGGCCACTGCTCAGACTCACATATTAATAAAACCACATTGTACTGAAATGATGTTTATTTTGTAAAGCTCCAATAGGCATTCTGAATTGTGACAAGCAAGCACATTCTGAATTTTGTTTTTGAAATGGAACTATGGCAGAAGAGCCTTAATTTGATAACCGTAATAAAATCTATTAGAACCACAGTGGCGTTAACCCAGTCCGAAGGCCTAACGAGTGCATAAAATTTTGACAAATATTATAAGAAATAACAAACTTATGGCCAAAAAACTAAAAGTCTATAACTGTTTACTTTCTTCGCAAGTGTAAAGTTAAATTGAAAATGCTATAGGTCATTTCTAGGAATCCAGCAAGAAATTATTCAGTGTGCTTTTTTTGTTGACAGATGGAATTTATGTTTATAGACATTAACTATTAGAATATAAAATTATATCAGAAAAATAATCTTAGATGAAGATTCCTAAATTAGATGACAAAGGACATTTTAAATATTTTAAAATTTCATATCATTGTACCGAAGCCAATGCTTCAGTTTGTGGAAGCACAAATTAAAACCCTTCAGGGGATACTTACCCTTTTCTGTTCCTTTACATACTCTATCAATTCATCTCTTGTTCTCTTCACTGCCTCTTCCACAGCCTGTTCACTTCGCTTTTGCTCTTCTATTATTGCTGCCTTAACAGTTTCCTGTTTGTGGGAGGATGAAAAAAGTCAGGGAGGTATGTGCTATGACATGTTTGTGCCCATTTTATATAAACTAAAAACCCTCTTCAGTGGGTTGAGCTTATTCTGTTCAAAGCATACCTTTAAACAGGAATAAGAACTTACGAAATCTTTTGGGTTCTGTTAGAGATTCCACAGAATTCATTTTTCTAAACTGAGTGAAAGGGAAAAGAAATGGAGTAAGCCATTTATTGCAGGGAGCGCCTGACAGACTCCAATGGCTTCCTTACCAACCTTTCATTTGATGTTTACATGATTGATTGCTTTCCTGTACTTTGCACTGTCCACATAAGACTTCCAACTTGTGTTTATTCTTCCAAGAACACCCTAATGCTCTAGGCTGTTTTATTCACATTTAATTTTCCCATCATACAATAATCAAGTGTGGTCTGGGTGGTAAGATTTACAGCTAGTTTAGTTCTTCTGCCAGGTTAAGATGTTGAGAGCTGGACACCATGAATGAGAGGTAAGAATTCTACCCTGTGTGCTAATATATGAAATGAGAAATCTAGTGAAAAAGTGATATTCCCCATTTTACTGAAATAGCAATCAAGAACCCTGAGAGAGTTCAAATTTTCAGATAAAGAAGGCTAAAATTCTGAAAAAGAAATGTAACACTTCTCAAAAACCAGGAAATATTTTCTGCTAAAATAGCATTTCATGGATTGGAAGAATGCAACAAACTTCTATAACTTCCACTTGTCTACAAAGGTATCATCCTTTTTTTGAACAGGTTATCAATTAGAAAATGCCTTGAAATTTCTCAGTTGTATTTCCTTTATTTTGTTATTCTTGAGGACCCTTCACTTTGTAGTGTATATATGTTTTTGTTTAGTTTTTCCCAATTAATTTCAGACACATATATATCAATATATACATATATATATATAAAATCTAGAAAATATGAAGTAGTAAGAATTTTCTATTATGAATATATTTACTATAGAAAATTAGTAAATACATAAAAATATGAACACAAAACAAACACACACCCATACAAAATTGGGTATAAAGAGGATGGGACTCAAACTGTACATACTATTTTCTAACTCTGGCATTTTTCATTTAAAATACATTTTGAATATTTTAAAGTAATTATATATTCTTTTATGATTTTATATTTCATTACTGGGATGTATAATAATTTATTTTACTAATATTTATTCATGGATATTTTGGTTGTTTTTAATAAAGCAGTGACAAGCATCCATATATGTAACTTTGTGGTGCATATTAGATACTTCCTTAATTTCAATTCATGAGGTAGAATCATGTTGCCCAAGGGATATAATTTTTGAGCTCTCTTACAGCTTTTGACATTTTGTACAATTTTTTCCCATAAGCAGCCCATGAGAATAGCTGTTTTCTTGCAACCTTGATTACATTTAGTCTCACCAGTTTTTAAATCTTCGCTTATTTAAGGGATAATCATATCTAACTTTATTCTGCATTTAAAAAGATTATGTGATATGCAGCATTTTTCATAGAAATATTAGCAATATACATATTAGCTCTTATCATTTGCTTGATTGTGTCCTCTTTCCACTTTAATATTGGTAGACTCATAATTTTTTGGATTCCCTCCCTAATATATAAAGTTAAGTCACAAATCTCAAAAGCCCTATAATAAGACTTTGACAATTGTTACTCTTTATTTTCTATCACTAAGTACATTAAGCTTCAGTTCCATTGATGAAATAATAAAATACAAAGTTGTTTCCATGATTATCTGAAAAGATTAAAGTCAAAAAACTATAGTATTTTTTATGTTTAATTTTTTATTGAAGCATAGTTGATTTACAGTGTTTCAGGTGTATAGCCAAGTGATTCAGTTATACGTATACATATATCTATTCTTTTTCAGATTCTTTTCCATTATGGGTTATTACAAGATATTGAATATAGTTCCCTGTTCTATACAGTAGGTCCTTATTGTTTATCTATTTTATATATAGTAGTGTGTATTTGTTAATCTCAAATTCCAAATTTATGCCTCCTCCCTGTCCCTTCTGGTAACCGTAAGTTTTCTTTCTATGTCTGTGAGTCTATTTCTGTTTTGTAAATAAGTTCATTTGTATCATTTTTTTGGTTCCACATATAAGCGATATCATATGGTATTTGTCTTTCTCTATTTGGCTTCATTTAATATGATAATCTCTAGGTCCATCTGTGTTACTGCAAATGGCATTATTTCATTTTTTTTATGACCGAGTAATATTCCATATATATACCACATCTTCTTTATCCATTCATCTGTTAATGGACATTTAGGTGGCTTCCATGTCTCGGATATTGTAAACAGTGCTGCTATGAACACTGGGGTGCATGTATCTTTTCAAATTAGAGTTTTCTCTGGATATATGTCCAGGAGTGGGATTTCTGGATCATATGGTAACTCTTTTTAGTTTTTTAAGGAACCCTGCATACTGTTTTCCACAGTGGCTGCACCAATTTACATTGCCACCAACAGTGTAGGAGGGTTCCCTTTTCTCCACACCCTCTCCAGCATTTATTATTTGTAGACTTTGATAATGGCCATTCTGACTGGTGTGAGGTGATATGTCATTATGAAAAACTACAGTAATTTTTGGAAAAAAAAAGGACAAAAAAAGATTATTTAAAATAAAAGCATCTACTATTACAATTTCTATTGGTTTCATACTTACTAATTTGGAATTTGAAAATTTTCAGATTTTATAAAGGCAAAAAGTAGTGCATATATTACTAAGCCCTCTGAAATAAAACACATGAATAGTTCTTCAGTGAAGGGTATGAATGTTCACACTATGTGGGTAAATTAAAAGTATAAGTTTCACATTAGTTCCAGACAGGTTTTGCCAACAGCCAACTTACAGAAATCCTTGGTTTTCAAGGGTTTTATAATTTTAAAACTACTATAGACCTGGATTATTTGAATATAAAAGATAAATCCATATCATACTGAATATCAACCAGAATTTCTATCTAGTAAGGGTCATATAAGTAAATTTGACTAGATCTGTTTGGTTGAAGGCAAAAGGATCAATTTAAATAAAAGGGATATATCCAGAAAAAACATGAAGAGTTAGCTACTATGTTCTTCAGTTAACATTTTTTTTAGGGGGGAAGGGGCTGCAAGTTTACACTGTCTGCTCAGTCCACATTTTTGAGGATCCTCCTTTCCTAATTTTTGAGTTGAAGAAGAACATTTACAAAGAAAGTTTCCTTGATTCTCTCCTCCCCAGTTGGGAGTTAGGTGACAGTCAAGGTTGTGAAATCCATATACACACTGTATATTTAAAACAGATAACCAACGAGTACCTACTGTATAGCACAGGGAACTCTGCTCAATATTCTGTAATAACCTAAATGGGAAAATAACTTGAAAAAGAATAGATACATGTATATGTATAACTGAATCACTTTGCTGTATACCTGAAACTAACACAACATTGTTAATCAACTATACTCCAATATAAAATAAAAATGAAAAAAAATGAATAAATACTACTTGTCAATAAATATCTTTGAATATCATACAAAAGTAAAGTTTAAGCCTTACATTTTCTAACCAGCCCAAATTCTCAATTACTTAGAAATGATGAATGAATTTTGTGTGCATATTCAAGTGTGTGTAAATATCTGCCTGCATGTTTTGTTGAATTCCATGAATGAACTAAATTGTCCCTATGAGTCATGAGAATTAGTCTAAAATAAAATACACCTCACAAGAGATGAAGATTTGCCACCAATGAGTATATTCAAACAAGACAATTCTGAAAGAACATTTTCCGGGATATTTTAGTAATGGCCAAACCCCTGGGATGTGATATATTCTCTAGGGCAGGGTTTCTCAACCTTGGTACTACTGACAATTCCTTGCTGGGGGTGGAGGTGGGAGTCCTGTTATAAGCAGCATACTTGGCATCTGCTCACTGGATCCCCTCCAGGTGAGAAGCACTGCTCTAAAATAAACAGTTTGGAGGGAAAAATATCCATTTGCATATGTGTTATGGTTTGTTTGTTAAAATATATGTTAACACTTCTCATCATAAATATTTTTTTGTCTAAAAATAAAATATGTGCAAGAAATCACATCCAAACGATTATATAACTAGTTTTTAAGTGTGGAAGAAAGAGTTCTACATCCTCATTTTTAAAAAATGAATGACTGGGATCAGTTTCTATACTGTTACAATTAAATATGTCATGATGAATGTCATTTAGGGCTAGAAGCTTATATAACATTTTGTATAAGATTTAAAAATTTCTCCTCATTGCTTAAAAGTATAGTTATGCTTTAGTATCCATTAAATCCACCATACATTTCAGTAAAAATGGGATCGTGACTTAATAAACGGTCTGAGGTTGTTCTTTATCAGTGCGATTTAGTTAAGGATTGTAAACACAGTTAAATTATTTATGGGAAACAAATCACAGCAATCAATTTAATTTTGATCTGTGGGCCGTAAAACACAGTATCAAAGATTTTTCTAGGGCAATAGTGCACTTAATTTTTGTTTCTATACATGACGTATGCATATTATCTAATTATGTATTATTTTAAAAGTTGCACGTCGTTGTGGAAATGCACCTTAGAAAATGAGTGTCTGAATCATAAGTAAAGTCAAGCTGCTGTATGCACTTCCTGTGCATCAACAGTTAAAAAAAAGAAGTGAGACTTCTATTCCTACACAAATTTATGAGCTCACACTACAGCTCCATCAGTGCTTTTCACACATTGATCCAACTGCAAATGGAATTTCCACATTTCAAAATCCATTCACTGGGCAACTGAGGAGCTTTCATCTAACTTTCAATTGGAAATAATTAATCTGCACTGTAATGATATGCTAAATGGAAAATATTAATAGAAGAACCTGATTCTATAGATGCTTCTCAACTAATGAATATGCTCAATTAAAATCATATGCTCATTGACAGATATCAACATTTGCCAGTACCTATTTGTGTGAAAGACATTCTTAAAGATGAAATATGTAGTCTCATTACATATTAGCATTAATAAATGAGTATTTGTAACCATTTTTGATGATAGGGATACTTAATTGAACCACAATTAAGCAAAATGTTATCCTCCCCAAAGAGAATTCTGTTCTTCTCACCAGTAGAGCTACACTATGAAAAATTATCCTTATTATCAATACTACATTTTGAATTTCATCAATAAAAAAAATTTGTGAATATCTGCTTTTTCTTGGGTTAACGTAAACTCCTACCAAATATTATCAATTAAGCCTCTTGGCCCATAAATGCCTGAAATATTTAATATCTGGCCCTTTACAGAAAAAGCTTGCCAATCCCTGATTTAGCTCATAATTCTGTAAGTTGGCAATCTGAGCTGGGTTCAGCTGGACAGTTCTTTTGGTCTTGGCTGGGCTCTCCCATGTATCTGCAATCAACTGCTGGGTCTGATGTGGCCACTACTACTAGGATGGCCTACGGTAGGATGGCTTGTTTCTCCTTCCTGTGGGCTCCCAGCTCCTGCAGACTAGCTCGGGATTTTTCACATAGCAGCTGGACAGAATTGTAAAAGAAGAGTGAAAGGTCTTTTAAGGTCTCTTAGATATGGGCTCAGAAATGATACAATGTTACTACAGCCACATTATATTGGCCTAAGCGAGTATGCATTAAACATTAATTCCAAAATTCTTATCTAATTGTCTAATTATCTTCTCAATATATTCAAAGATATCAGGCATTCTATTATGTTTATCTTCTTGGAGACAAATCTCGTGGACATATCTCCAACCTGGATTGGTTGTTCTCTAGGTCTGCTACATAGCTGTCTATTCTGGGATTTCCCTCAGTCATTTTTCTAGGGGTTTCGCTACATCTCTCTTGAGCTGTTATCTTCAGCTTTCTAGATACCACTGGATCCTTTTTTCTTGGTTTACTTCTTTGTTTTGATAGAGTACCTACTCCAGGAGATTCCTGAGAAAAGGCACATGAGAACTGTTTTGGTATCTCCTTTGTCTTGAAAATGCTTTCATTCTACCCTCACTTAATTTATAGTTTGGCTAAGTGTGAATTTCTAGGTTGGAAATCTGCAGTTTTCAAGGTTATTGCGGAGTCTGATTATATTCTGATTCCCCATCATTTGCACAGATTTTTTTCTCTCTTATGAGAACATTTGTTAATTTTCTTTACCTTTGTTTTTCAAAAATTTAACAACAAACTTAGTTACAGGCCTACCTAGAAACTCATATCTTACAATCTAGAAAATCACGTCTTTCAGTTCTGCAAGATTTACTTTAATACTACTACTATTATTATTATATTGTTTCCTGCATTCTATTTTCTGCTTTTTTTATTATTATTTCTCAAAATCCTATGACTCAGCTAATGAACCTCCTGAACCGATTGCCTTATTTTCTGGTCTTTTCACTCCTATTTTCCATTTCTTCAATGGAATAAAATTTTTATATAATTTTCTCTGGAAGACTTCTATCACTTCATCTTCTGACTCTTGTTGTTGTTTTTTTAAACATTCTATTGTATTTTGTTTCTAATCCTTTTATTTGACTTAAAAAAAAAGCATCCTCTTCCTGTTTCGTAGATGCAAAATCTTCTCTTACTCTTGAGGAAATTAATAAGTCTTTTAAACTTTTCATATATCCATAGAATCTGTTTTATTTTCTGCTTTTCATGGGCAATTCTCTGTTCATACTTGACTATTTGCTCATGTTTAAAGAGTAGAGCGCTAAAATGCTGAGTAACATCTCTGTGCTGCACTTGTGGTTTATGCACTGTGATCTTAATAGCAGAGCAATCTGGCTGCGTTGTTTCCTTCGGGCAATTTCTGATACCAATGCATTTAAGTCTTTTATCTTGGGCTGACTAGATTCCTCAGAAAAGAATCTTCCAATTTCCTGTCTGGTTGTCAGCATTCTGAGAGCTGTGATGGGAAAAATGGCTAAGGTTCTCAAGGTTCTCAATAAGCAGCTTAAACCTTTTCACCTTGCTGTCCTCCCAACCCCATTTCATTACAGCATCTATACGTTCAACTGTGCTTGGTGATCCCTGGTCTAGAGACCCTCTATTTCTTTTTTTTTTTTTTCCAGAGAACTAATCCCAGTTTTCTGCCAGAATTGGCAGAGAATAAGTGGGGATCTAACTGTTTATTAAACAGACTTCCAAGCTTTCCTTCTATTTGAAGCTTCATCTTCATTTTCAATTCTAGAGATATCTGGTGCCACCAATGAGTAAGCCTTTTGGAGTTTCTACAATGTACACTGTATATTGTACGTTGGTCTTCTCAGTCATCTCCACTTCTCATTTAGGGCTCCATTTCAGAGTGGTTTTTACAAGGGAGTAGGTAAAACTGCTCTTTTTAACTAGATATGTGTTAGAAAAAATTATGAAACTTTTTTACTTTGAAATAATTTTAGATTTACTGAAAACTTGCAACGATAGTACAAGGGTGCTCATATGCCCTTAATCCAGCTTCTCTTATTAACATCTTACATAATTATGGTACATTTATCAAGCTAAGAAATAGTATCATATAGTAATATTAAACAGATTACAGATTTTATTTGTATTTCATCAGTTTTTCCAATAATGCCTTTTTTCTGTTCCATGATTAAACCAGGGTAGAACATTGCATTCAGACATCATGTCTCATTAGTCTCCTCTAATCTGTGGTAGTTTCTCAGTCTTCCTTATTATATTGACACTGTTGAAGAGTACTTTTCAGGTATTTTGAAGAAATTTGGATTTGCCTTTTTTTTCCCTTATGATTAGACTGGGGTTATGAATTTTGGAGAAGAATACCATAAAGGTGAAGAATGCCTCTCATTGTATCATATCAGGGGCAACATGGCATTAAAAATAATTTATCACTGGCAATGTTAACTTTGGTCATTTGGTTAAAGGGCTATCTGCCAGGTGTCTCTAACATAAAGTTAACATTTTTTCCCTTTCTATAATCTGTTCATTAGATATGAACAACTAAGTCCAGTCAACACTCAAGGGGAGGGAAACTGGACTCCATCTACTGGGAGGGGAGTATTTACATTTATTTTTTAGAGATAAATGAATATTTTTAAACTACAGATACAGTTTCTTCAGCCGCTACAGAACTATTCAGCATTTCTAATTCTTCTTGCGTCAGTTCTGGGATTTATATTTTTCTTGGTACTCTTTCATTTCATCTAAGCTTTACAGTTGATTGGTATTGTTATTTATATTGCTATATCATCTCTGAAATTTTTATAGGATCTACATTATCCTATATAAAAATTCATTCCTCTGATAATGATCATTAATAACATTCCTCTTTCGTCCATTAATCTTGTGAAAGATTTGTGAATTTTATGTCTTTAAAAAATGACAGTTTAGTATTTGTAAACTTTCTAATCTATGTCATGCATTTCTGTCATAACTTTTATTATTGTTTTCCTTCTATCTTCTTTGGATTATTCTATTCTTTCTTATCTAACTTCCTTAATAAATTGGAAGTGTTATTAATTAGCTCATTATTTTGCAGTCTTTTCTACTTTCTAATTTAAATATTTAAGGCTATGATTTTCCTCTGAAGTAACACTATAGATGCTTCTCACAGCTTTTTAAGTAAATAACTATTTTAAAAACGACTGCAATCTTTTTCCTTTGTGCTTAGCTTTCTTCTTAAATTTCATACACAGTGAAATGCACAAACTTTAAGTGTATCACTCAGTGGATATTTACATACATATACACCCATTTACTCACTACCCAGATAAAGAAAAAGAACACTTAAATGCCACAGAAAGTTCTCTCATGCTTCTCCCCATCATAGACAACAACTATTGTAATTTCTATCCCCATAGGTTACTTTTTCTTGTTCTTAAAGGTCATAAAATTTGAATTACACCGTATTTATGCTTTTGTGACCAAATATTATTCAACACAAAATTTTTGAGATTCATCCATATTGTAGAGTGTATCATTAGTTTGTCTTTTAATTTTGGTGTAGTGTTCCAAACAATACACCACAATTTATTCATCCATTCTACCAATAACGGATATTTGGAGAGTTTCCGTTTGGGATTATTATGAAGAAAGCTCCTTTTATCATTCCTTTACACATCTTTTAGTGGGCATAAGCATTAATTTCTGTTGAGTGCATACATAATTGTGGAAATGGTGGGTGCCAGAGTATACATGTGTTGAGCTACTTAGTAAATACTGCCACACACTTTTAAAAAGTAGGCAAATTTACACTCGCACCAAAAAAGAATTAGAGGTCCAATTAATCCACATCATTGTCAATGCTTGGTATTTTGTCGGTCCCTTTAATTATATCCATACCCAGGGCAGTGGTATACTGGTATCTCTTTGTGATTTTAATTCATATTTCCTGCATGAATAATGATATTGAGCACCTTTTCATATGCTTATTGGCCATTTTTACATGTTGTTTTGTAAGGGCCCTTATTCCCAGGTTGTGACTTTATTCCAAAAAGTAAGGCCTTTAAGGGATTCTCAAATGAAAGCCTTTGATTTATCAAAACACTTCTACCTTTGCAAGACTTAACTTACAACCCTTATTTCCCGAAAGTACCTGGTCAGCTCTTTAGCCTCTCAGCTGTTCTTTTTTGTTGCTGGATTTTAAGAGTCTTGCACTCTGCGTATGCAATTTAGGATTTGGCCAAGGACTTGGGGGTAATCTGAACACAGATTTTTGTTGTTCTGAGAGTTTGTTCTGAAAGTATGCCTCTTGGCAGGCATGAACTCTGCCTCCTGCCTCATTGACCCTCTAAGACTTTTTCTGCTTTTGAGTTTTAATTCTGCATGCTGCCAAATAGACAACAATTTTAAGACTGAAGGCAGGGAGGAGCTTCAAGATGGCAGAAGAGTAAGACGCGGAGATCACCTTCCTCCTCACAAATACATCAGAAATACATCTACATGTGGACCAGCTCCTACAGAACACCTACTGAGTGCTGGCAGAAGACTTCAGACCTCCCAAAAGGCAAGAAATTCCCCATGTACCTGGGTAGGGCAAAAGAAAAAAGAAAAAACAGAGACAAAGAATAGGGACGGGACCTGAACCAGTGGGAGGGAGCTGTGAAGGAGGAAAGGTTCCCACACACTAGAAGCCCCTTTGCGGGCAGAGACTGCGGGTGGCGGAGGGGGGAAGCTTCGGAGCCACGGAGGACAGCGCAGCCACAGGGGTGCGGAGGGCAAAGTGGAGAGATTCCCGCACAGAGGATCGGCGCCGACCAGCACTCACCAGCCCAAGAGGCTTGTCTGCTCACCCGCTGGGGCGGGCAGGGGCTGGGAGCTGAGGTTCGGGCTTCCGTCGGATCACAGGGAGAGGACTGGGGTTGGCAGTGTGAACACAGCCTGAAGGGGCTAGTGCGCCACAGCTAGCCAGGAGGGAGTCCGGGAAAAGGTCTGGAGTTGCTGAAGAGGCAAGAGACTTTTTCTTCCCTCTATGTTTCCTGGTGCGCGAGGAGAGGGGATTCAGAGTGCCACTTAAAGGAGCTCCAGAGACGGGCGCGAGCCGCGGCTATCAGGGCGGACCCCAGAGACGGGCATGAGACGCTAAGGCTGCTGCTGCCGCCACCAAGAAGCCTGTGTGCGAGCACAGGTCACTATCCACACCGCCCCTCCCGGGAGCCTGTGCAGCCCACCACTGCCAGGGTCCTGTGATCCAAGGACAACTTCCCCGGGAGAATGCATGGCGCACCTCAGGTTGCTGCAACGTCACGCCGGACTCTGCTGCCGCAGGCTCACCCCGCATCCGTACCCCTCCCTCCCCCCCGCCTGAGTGAGCCAGAGCCCCCAAAGCAGCTGCTCCTTTAACCCCATCCTGTCTGAGCAAAGAACAGACGCCCTCAGGCGACCTACATGCAGAGGCGGGGCCAAATCCAAAGCTGAACCCTGGGAGCTGTTCCAACAAACAAGAGAAAGGGAAATCCCTCCCAGCAGCCTCAGGAGCAGTGGATTGATTCTCCACAATCAACTTGATGTACCTGCATCTGTCGAATACCTGAATAGACAACGAATAACCTCAAATTGAGGAGGTGGACTTTGGGAACAATGATATATATATTTTTTTCCCTTTTTCTCTTTTTGTGAGTGTGTATGCTTCTGTGTGTGATTTTGTCTGTATAGCTTTGCTTTTATCATTTGTCCTAGGGTCCTGTCTGTCTGCTTTTTTTTTTTTTTTTACTTAAAAAAATTTTTTCTTAATAATTATTTTTTATTTTAATAACTTTATTTTAATTTATTTTATTTTATTTGATCCTCTTTCTTTCTTTCTTTCTTTCTATTTTTTCTCCCTTTTATTCTGAGCCGTGTGGATGAAAGGCTCTTGGTGCTCCAGCCAGGCATCAGGGCTGTGCCCCTGAGGTGGGAGAGCCAAGGTCAGGACACAAGAGACCTCCCAGCTCCACGTAATATCAAATGGTGAAAATCTCCCAGAGATCTCCATCTCAATGACAAGACCCAGATTCACTCAACGACCAGCAAGCTACAGTGCAGGACACCCTTTGCCAAACAACTAGCAAGTCAGGAACACGACCCCATCCATTAGCAGAGAGGCTGGCTAAAATCATAAGAAGGCCACAGACACCCCAAAACACACCACCACACGTAGACCTGCCCGCCAGAAAGACAAGGTCCAGCCTCATCCACCAGAACACAGGCACTAGTCTCCTCCACGAGGAAGCCTACACAACCCACTAAACCAACTTTAGCCACTGGGGATGGACACCAAAAAAACGGGAACTACGAACCTGCAGCCTGCAAAAAGGAGGCCCTAAACAGAGTAAGATAAGCAAAATGAGAAGACAGAAAAACACACAGCAGATGAAAGAGCAAGGTAAAAACCCAGCAGACCTAACAAATGAAGAGGAAATAGGCAGTCTACCTGAAAAAGAGTTCAGAATAATGATAGTAAAGATGATCCAAAATCTTGGAAATAGAATAGAGAAAACACAAGAAACGTTTAACAAGGACCTAGAAGAACTAAAGAGCAAACAAACAAAGATGAACAACACAATAAATGAAATTAAAAATTCTCTAGAAGGGATCAATAGCAGAATAACTGAGGCAGAAGAACAGATAAGTGACCTGGAAGATAAAAGAGTGGAAATAACTACTGCAGAGCAGAATAAAGAAAAAAGAATGAAAAGAACTGAGGACAGTCTCAGAGACCTCTGGGACAACATTAAACGCACCAACATTCGAATTATAGGGGTCCCAGAAGAAGAAGAGAAAAAGAAAGGGACTGAGAAAATATTTGAAGAGATTATAGTTGAAAACTTCCCTAATACGGGAAAGGAAATAGTTAATCAAGTCCAGGAAGCACAGAGAGTCCCATACAGGATAAATCCAAGGAGAAACACATTAAGACACATATTAATCAAACTATCAAAAATTAAATACAAAGAAAAAATATTAAAAGCAGCAAAGGAAAATCAACAAATAACACATAAGGGAATCCCCATAAGGTTAACAGCTGACCTTTCAGCAGAAACTATGCAAGCCAAAAGGGAGTGGCAGGACATATTTAAAGTGATGAAGGAGAAAAACCTACAACCAAGATTACTCTACCCAGCAAGGATCTCATTCAGATTTGATGGAGAAATTAAAAGCTTTACAGACAAGAAAAAGCTAAGAGAATTCAGCACCACCAAACCAGCTTTACAACAAATGCTAAAGGACTTTTCTAGGCAGGAAACACAAGAGAAGGAGAAGACCTACAATAACAAACCCAACACAATTAAGAAAATGGTAATAGGAACATACATATCAATAACTACCTAAAATGTAAGTGGATTAAATGCTCCAACCAAAAGACATACACTGGCTGAATGGATACAAAAACAAGACCCGTATATATGCTGCCTACAAGAGACCCACTTCAGACCTAGGGACACATACAGACTGAAAGTGAGGGGATGGAAAAAGATATTCCATGCAAATGGAAATCAAAAGAAAGAGGGAGTAGCAGTTCTCATATCAGACAAAATAGACTTTAAAATAAAGACTGTTACAAGAGACAAACAAGGACACTACATGATAATCAAGGGATCGATCCAAGAAGATATAGCAATTGTAAATATTTATGCACCCAACATAGGAGCACCTCAACACATAAGGCAAATACTAACAGCCATAAAAGGGGAAATTGATAGTAACACAATCATAGTAGGGGACTTTAACACCCAACTTTCACCAATAGACAGATCATCCAAAATGAAAATAAATAAGGAAACACAAGCTTTAAATGATACATTAAACAAGACGGACTTAATTGATATTTATAGGACATTCCATTCAAAAAAAACAGAATACACAGTCTTCTCAAGTGCTCATGGAACATTCTCCAGGATAGATCATATCTTGGGTCACAAATCAAGCCTTGGTAAATTTAAGAAAATGAAATCATATCAAGTATGTATTCCGACCAAAATGCTATGAGACTAGATATCAAATACAGGAAAAAGTCTGTAAGAAATACAAACACATGGAGGCTAAACAACACACTACTTAATAACCAAGAGATCACTGAAGAAATCAAAGGGGAAATCAAAAAATACCTAGAAACAAATGACAATGAAAATACGACGACCCAAAACCTATGGGATGCAGCAAAAGCAGTTCTAAGAGGGAAGCTTATAGCAATTCAATCCTACCTGAAGAAACAAGAAACATCGCAAATGAACAACCTAACCTTACACTGAAAGCAATTAGAGAAAGAAGAATTAAAAAAACCCAAAGTTAGCAGAAGGAAAGAAATCATAAAGATCAGATCAGAAATAAATGAAAAAGAAAGGAAGGAAACGATAGCAAAGATCAATAAAACTAAATGCTGGTTCTTTGAGAAGATAAACAAAATTGCTAAGCCATTAGCCAGAGTCATCAAGAAAAAAAGGGAGAAGACTCAAATCAATAGAATTAGAAATGAAAAAGGAGAAGTAAAAACTGACAATGCAGAAATACAAAGGATCATGAGAGATTACTGCAAGTAACTCTTATGCCAATAAAAAGGACAACCTGGAAGAAATGGACAAATTCTTAGAAATGCACAACCTTCTGAGACTGAACCAGGAAGAAATAGAAAATATGAACAGACCAGTCACAAGCACTGAAATTGAAACTGTGATTAAAAATCTTCCAAAAAACAAAAGCCCAGGACCAGATGGCTTCACAGGTGAATTTTATTAAACATTTAGAGAAGAGCTAACACCTATCCTTCCCAAACTCTTCCAAAATATAGCAGAGGGAAGAACATTCCCAAACTCATTCTACGAGGCCACCATCACCCTGATACCAAAACCAGACAAAGATGTCACAAAGAAAGAAAACTACAGGCCAATATCACTGATGAGCATAGATGCAAAAATCCTCAACAAAATACTAGCAAACAGAATCCAACAGCACATTAAAAGGATTATACACCATGATCAAGTGGGGTTTATCCCAGGAATGCAAGCATTCTTCAATATACGCAAATCAATCAATGTGATACACCACATTAAAAAATTGAAGGAGAAAAAACATATGATCATCTCAATAGATGCAGAGAAAGCTTTCGACAAAATTCAACACCCATTTATGATAAAAACCCTCCAGAAAGTAGGCATAGAGGGAACTTTCCTGAACATAATAAAGGCCATATATGACAAACCCACAGCCAACATTGTCCTCAATGGTGAAAAACTGAAACCATTTCCACTAAGATCAGGAACAAGGCAAGGTTGCTCACTCTCACCACGATTATTCAACATAGTTTTGGAAGTTTTAGCCACAGCAATCAGAGATGAAAAAGAAATAAAAGGAATCCAAATTGGAAAAGAAGAAGTAAAGCTGTCACTGTTTGCAGATGACTTGATACTCTACATAGAGAATCCTAAAGATGCTACCAGAAAACTACTAGAGCTAATCAATGAATTTGGTAAAGTAGCAGGATACAAAATTAATGCACAGAAATCTCTAGCATACCTATACACTAATGATGAAAAATCTGAAAGTGAAATTAAGAAAACACTCCCATTTACCATTGCAACAAAAAGAACAAAATATCTAGGAATAAACCTACCTAAGGAGACAAAAGACCTGTATGCAGAAAATTATAAGACACTGATGGAAGAAATTAAGCATGATACAAATAGATGGAGAGATATACCATGTTCTTGGATTGGAAGAATCAACATTGTGAAAATGAGTCTACTACCCAAAGCAATCTACAGATTCAATGCAATCCCTATCCAACTACCACTGGTATTTTTCACAGAAGTAGGACAAAAAATTTCACAATTTGTATGGAAACACAAAAGACCTCGAATAACCAAAGCAATCTTGAGAAAGAAAAACGGAGCTGGAGGAATCAGGTTTGGTGAATTCAGAGTATACTACAAAGCTACAGTAATCAAGACAGTATGGTACTGGCACAAAAACAGATATATAGATCAATGGAACAGGATAGAAAGCCCAGAGATAAACCCATGCACATATGGTCACCTTATCTTTGATAAAGGAGGCAAGCATGTACAGTGGAGAAAAGACAGCCTCTTCAATAAGTGGTGCTGGGAAAACTGGACAGCTACATGGAAAAGAATGAAATTAGAACACTCCCTAACACCATACACAAAAATAAACTCAAAATGGATTAAAGACCTAAATGTAAGTCCAGACACTATCAAACTCTTAGAGGAAAACATAGGCAGAACACTCTATGGCATAAATCACAGCAAGATCCATTTTGACCCACCTCCTAGAGAAATGGAAATAAAAACAAAAATAATCAAATGGGACCTAATGAAACTTAAAAGCTTTTGCACAGCCAAGGAAACCATAAACAAGAGGAAAAGACAACCCTCAGAATGGGAGAAAATATTTGCAAACAAAGCAACTGACAAAGGATTAATCTCCAAAACATACAAACAACTCATGCAGCTCAATATCAAAAAAACAAACAACCCAATCCAAAAAAGGGCTGAAAACCTAAATAGACATTTCTCCAAAGAAGATATACAGATTGCCAACAGACACATGAAAGAATGCTCAACATCATTAATCATTAAAGAAATGCAAATCAAAACTACAATGAGATATCATCTCACACCGGTCAGAATGGCCATCATCAAAAAATCTACAAACAATAAATGCTGGAGAGGGTGTGGAGAAAAGGGAACCCTCTTGCACTGTTGGTGGGAATGTAAATTGATACAGCCAGTATGGAGGTTCCTTAAAAAGCTTAAAATAGAACTACCATACGACCCAGCAATCCCACTACTGGGCATATACCCTGAGAAAATCAGAATTCAAAAAGAGTGATGTACCAAAATGTTCATTGCAGCTCTATTTACAATAGCCAGGACACGGAAGCAACCTAACTGTCCATCAACAGATGAATGGATAAAGAAGATGTGGCAGATATATACAATGGAATATTACTCAGCCATAAAAAGAAACGAAACTGAGTTATTTGTAGTGAGGTGGATGGACCTAGAGTCTGTCATACAGAGTGTAGTAAGTCAGAAAGAGAAAAACAAATACCGTATGCTAACACATATATATGGAATGTAAGAAAAAAAAATGGGAATGAAGATCCTAGGGGCAAGACGGGAATAAAGAGACAGACCTACTAGAGAATAGACTTGTGGATATGGGGAGGGGGAAGGGTAAGGTGTGACAAAGTGAGAGAGTGGCATGGACATATATACACTACCAAACGTAAAGTAGATAGCTAGTGGGAAGCAGCCGCATAGCACAGGGAGATCAGCTCGGTGCTTTGTGACCATCTAGAGGGGTGGGATAGGGAGGGTGGGAGGGAGGGAGATGCAAGAGGGAAGAGATATGGGAACCTATGTATATGTATAACTGATTCACTTTGTTGTAAAGCAGAAACTAACACGCCATTGTAAAGCAATTATACTCCAATAAAGACGTTTAAAAAAAAAAAAGAGACTGAATGCAAAGTTCGCCTCGCATGTTTCCATTTTCTGAAGCATTGTAGCTCCTCCAATCCCATCTACATTAATTGTTTTACAATGACAATGCCTTCAGAAAGTTGCTTTATATATTTTGTGCCACGTTTATGGTTGGTTTTGGTGAAATAGTTCCATAGGAGTTATGTTGTGATGAGTAGAGTAAGAAGCTCCACTCAGTAAGCTTTAAATTCCAACATTATCTATTTCATTCCTAGATGCTATCTTTCGTTCTTTTAAATATATATATGGTTGTTTTTTTCATCATCTCTTTTTCCTGACTCACATAAGAGATTTACAAATTAAAGATTTTTTTCCCCTTAAACCAGTTCTATAAAATTTTAAATTCTACAGATTCTGATACGTTTGTTCCTTTTATCATTCAACATTTTTTTTCTCCTCTCATATAATACTTTGTTGTGGATGGTAATGATATCACTGCACAAAGGATTCGTTAAAAGTCTGTAGTAGTGTTGTAAAACAACTGATACCAAAACTTGTGAAACACAGATATTAACATATATTAATGGCTCTCAACTACACCTGATTAAGATATAATGTGCAGTGGGATATAATGGTTCTCAATCACACCTGGCTTAGAAAAATGTACAGAATATAAAGCTGATAAAATAGAGGAAAACTAAAAATACTTAAATATTCTTAAATATATCCCACAAATATAATATGAAAAGAATGGTGATTTACTATTTGAAAATGAAGTTATTAGCAATAAATGATATAACCAAGGAACTGTGGACTACTTAAACCTTGCTAGGTTGGTAAAATATGTTTCTTTTGTTTACTCACTATTATTCAGAGCAGGATTACACTAAAAATGGTCAGTTTTTGGTTGTTTTCCCCAGATACAGAATTACTAAATTAGACTTATCACAATGAAATTTTATCAGTTACTAAAATTTCAAGCCTTAGAGACATATCTGATTTCATATCCAGTCACCAGGTTAAGTCTTCTTCCCTCCAAAATGTCTGTCTTTCCTTTGCCATTTCAACTGCTATCACTTGGGCTAGGCTGCCCTCTTTTTGCATGTCAAGTATTCCAGCAACTTCCAGAGAGTATTCTTAACTTCAGACTCTCCCATGCTTCAGCATATCACATTTAAAGCGGCCACGTTAATCTTCCATATCAACGGCATTCTATTTCTGATAATATTAAATGTGAATTTGGCTATTTAACTTAAAGGTTCTCATAATCTGCTCAAGCATATCAACTCCATCTTTGTTTTATGTTACTTTCCCAATAAACATATTCAACTTCTGTCAAATTGATACCCACCATCCACTATGCTTATTTCCCTTCTTTGAGCATTCAAATGCCTCAACCAAATGTGCTTTGTCATAGCTCATTCTGCCTCACGTAGAATAATTTATGGATTTGACATATTCCCTAGTTTATTGTAAGATCTTTGAAGACAATGACAAAGTCTCATTCATGTTTGTAACCTCTGCAGAAACGACCATTCTGTCATGCACATAGTCGAGTATTCAATTTGCATTCCCTGGATATGCTATGCTGCCACCTTGGAACGATTTCCCCTTATCCTTCTCCTCCGATAACCATGCCTACTCCTCCTTCTGCACAATTCAGTTTAAGCATCATCATCTCTAGGAGCCTTCCTTTAAATGGTCCAGATCTTCCACATCTCACAGTGTGGGTGGATCTAGTACCCTTTGTTTGTGCTATCAAAGATCACTCTATATTTTATCTCTCAAAGTATTCCAAAACTCAGAATTGTAATAAGTACTTTGCTTGTCTATCTTACCAACTTGAGAATCTTTTGAAATCAGGGATTATAATTATTATAGTTCATATTCTTTATGACTAGCACTCTAATATAGTATCCGGTACAGAGCAGAGATGCATAATTCATCTTCAGTGAGTGAGTGAAATTGTTTCTCCAATTCAAATAAAATCTACTTAAGTGTAGGGGCTATAACTTACATTTCTTGTGTCCTCCAGAGCACCTGTATACACACCAGGTTAAAGCTTCCCAGGCTTTCTCAGTTCATGATCCTTGCTGTCTCAGTAATTTTTTTCATGGTGCCCTCTAGGCCAAAGGAAATACCTAATTGTTCCATTTATTAATGGAACATACCTTAGTAGCCATTTGAAAAGATACCACAAAATGGAAAGAAAAATACTTTTATTTCATTCTTAACCATAGTTACTTATTCATGGCAATTTTGTACATGCTTGGCATTGCACAACTTCTTAAACCTTGGCTTAAGATTGGACAATAACACTTCCATTTCCTATTCCACATTGATATTTGCATCTCACTTGCTTTTTATCACAGCAACCCCCAAAACCCAAGTTCACTAAAATATGTTATAACAGAAAGGGATATAAGACAAATTAGTATTGACAAGCTAGTAGTTTACCTGGTTTCCAAGAGATCTCAAGCATCTCTGTGTTACCCTCTAATATTTAAAATATCCTGCAGCTTCCTGTGAGGTCACTGCAGCCCAGGGCACCCTGATGTAGTTTAGAAACTATAGCCTGAAGTAATTACAGCAACTATCCATTCACTCACTGTTTATTATGCATGGTATTATGCTAGGTGTTAAAACTACAAAGGTGATTAAGATGGTGGTAATAATAATAGTAATAAAAATAGTATTGACAACAGTAGTGGTCATCTCAGTTACAACACATCTTACGTTTCAGGCAATATGCTAAGTAAGTTAAATGAATTTATGTTGGGTTATAAACTCATTAATAGTACTTAAAATTAAAGATTCCGTGACCTAATAGAGATCTGTGTGAAGGACAGCAGAGTTAGGCAAAATATAATATAAACGGTATTAAAAATAAAAAAAGCAATGACATTTGGTGTTTAAAGTAACAAAACCTATGTGCATTTTCACTTAATCCCCAGAACCATTTTGAGAGGAAGGTATACCCTGAGGTTTAAAGCAGTAAAGCTACTTAACTAATATTATATGTTTAAAAAGTGGCAATGCAAAAATTTTAAATATATTTTAAAGAGATTTTACAGTAATTATTTCTGAAAGAGAACTTTCAATGATTAAATGAAAAGAATGGTAGATTTGGGGCATGTTAGTAACTGGGTATAATTCTGCCGGGTTGGTAATTAGCATGTACCTATGATGACACAGGAATAGAGAGATCCTAGAACAAAAAAATGACAGTAGAAATTACATTCTCAGTACCTACATTCTTCAATCTCCTACCTAATCCATTCTCCACAGTCCTGGGTAAAAATGATATACTTTTTGCTAGATAACTTGTGATTTGATGATTTTATATTGTACTGAGCAATTTAAAATTGTTCACCTATTTCTTCTAATCTGTCCCTCTTCAAATAAATAGAAAACAATATCTCTTCACGGCAGCCCATCAAATACATGAGGAATGTTGCCATATCTTTATTCTTCTCTTCTCTGAACTAAATACTCCAATTCCTTCAAAAGTATATGGCAAGGTTTCCTGCTCTGTCACTGGCTTGACCACAATACTACCTAATATCTACATGATATTTTATAGTGTCTAAAGCTATTTTACAAATCTACCTCAGTTTATATTCTTTTTTAAAAACATGTTTCTAAGGGCCTCACAACAACTCTATAAAGCAGGTATTATTAATCCCACTTTACAGTGGGATTGGAGGAAATGGAGCATCATACATTTTAAAAAATTGGTCAAGGTTACATGAGTCACAAGCTAGGACTCAAATCTAACCCCATTTACTACTTAGCACAATTATTTGGCAATCAGTTAAAATTAGTTCAATCACAGGTAACAGAAAACTCAGCACAGACTGTCTTTAAAAATAATTCACACCTGGTTTAGGAGTGAATATGATTTGAACCAAATACATTTTTAGAGGGTGTCAAATTCAGAACCAGGCAGATCCATCGCCTGACCCTAAACATGGTCCTAAAGTAAATCGCTTGAGGAAATTGGATCCCAAAGATTACAGGTGGGGAATTTTGAAGTGTGTCCATATTTCATGGGAGATCAAAGAAGCCTAACTAAAAGAATTGTGGGCTGACTCACATGATAACTTCTTTTTGAAAGGGCTATTTTATCTTGAAGATTATGAGTTTGGAGGAACTAAGGTGATTGGCAGTGGAAAGAATCAGAACATGAGAAATTCCTTAAAAATTTATTGACTTAAATAACTTTGTGTTACACATAATTAAAAAAAACCCTTTACACTTTGAAAAAAAAATAACAATTCATACCCTCACATAGAAAAACATAAAAGAACTAAGAGTAGTCTTCACTTAGGGTTCGAGCAATGTGATGGGGATCTCTTCCTCTCTAGCTCTGCCTTTGGTATTGGCTCCGTTTTCACAAAAGCTCTACACATATGGTCCCAAGATGGTTACTTGGATTTATGCATGGTATTATGCTAGGTGTTAAAACTACAAAGGTGAACAGTTCCAAGGATTTTCTCATTTTCTTACTGTGAATGAGAGTGCTTAAATACCCGAGAATCCAAGTCCCAAATGGAGTCTTATAGGCTTGACTCAGAATATGTGTGAATTCCTGGAACATTCTAACATGGATGGAGTATAATGGAAGATAATCATTAGCCTAAGTAAATAAGGACTTATTCCTAGATTAGAAAGTAGGTTAAATCTCACCTAAACCACATGGCTAAGAAATAAAAAGTATCACTCTGGGAAGAGAAGAAGAGATGCTGAGGAAGCATTAATAAATGTCTAAGTTAGTCCCATTCTGATTTGGAAGTGTCTCTCTTAAAACAGGGTATATGGAACTGAATGTGATGTTTCCAACTGACCAGTGAAAGAGAGTGTGCTTTACTGTGACCAAAAAATTCTACTACTACTCATACAGCAACTCATCACCACCTTACAACAACTCTATACTATTTGCTCAAAGTAAACAATTCTCTGAAGCTGAAATTAATTATCCTTTTTATGCCCAGATTACTTTGTATTTCATTCAGTATCTATAATAGTAAGAATCATCTCAGTTTGGCACCCAACAGACAATCTAATGCATACTTTTTAAAAAGGAATCATAATATCCAAAGCATTAATTTTGGTGACCCTACTTTTGGTAATATGTTCCATTTAAAAGCAACCAAAACTCCTAAGAGAGCTAAATTGTGTTGTTGAAGATCAAGTCCTTTTTTTTTTTAAAGATTACCATGTCTCCTTGAACAGTGCTGGTCCAGCACCATTTTATAATCTACTGTGGCTTGTTCAAGACTCATTTCCTGCTTTTAAAGTGCTTATAATCTAGTGGAGAAGACAAAGAAGCAGATTCTTTCAATATAATATGGCTAGGCAGTGTACCGTTAAATACTGAATGCCAATGAAGAAGAAAGAATACTTGATTTAATCTGAGAAGTGGACAAAGAAGTTTTCTGAATTAACAAAAAAAGCTGTCATTAAACAAGAGAGGGTTTAATGGAAAGTAATGGCATTCTAGGCTGAAGGCACAGTATGACTAAAAGCCCAGTACCATAAATAGCCTGGTACGTGTACCAGCAATATGGTACAAAAAGCATGAAGGGTGAAGCAGAGCGGCAGAACATAAGCTGGAGACGTAGAGACCAGGTCACTGAAAGATTTATATTTTATGCTCTGAAAGGTATGTAGATCACACTAAGTAGCTTTAATATCCTATTGGCTATGAGGAGGCACTGACATTATTTATTCCAATTTGAAAGGGAAAAACTGGAAGCAAAGACATCTATGTAAGAGGTCAAGGTAAGCAATAAGAACCCTAATTAAGACAATGATAGCAGGTAGGAAGGAAGTGTATATGTTTAAGGATTATTTAACAGGTAAAATGGGAAGGCTTTAGTAATTTAAAAGGTATGAAAATGGGGACAAGAGAGGAAGAGTCTAGGAGGAATTCGTTCTCTGGGCTGGGTAACTTGGTAGATGGCTTTCTCACTGGGTAACTTGGTAGATGGCTATGAATGAAATAGGAAATGTAATAGGAGGAAAAAATCTTGAGAGATAAGTTGATGTACTATTGTGCACTTGTCCCTAGATACAATACTGTTGACAATTAAAAATCTAAGATTCTACCTATACTTAACTAGGTTACTATCAGAATTCAGTACATAAAAATTTTAAACTAATGAATCAAAACGAAATAAGTCAATACAGAAAAATTATTTCAGTGTTGTGAAACTATCTGGCCTGCTAAAATAGAAATGTCATTTCCTTTTTTAAAAGAAGGGTCAGGTGGCAATGCTAAATTTTTTAAAGAAAATTTAACCACTGATTGTAATGTCTGTGGCTTTTGGGGAAAACATAACCCCAAATTACAGTGGCTGTGGTTATAAACTATTATGAAGAGCTTCCAACGTCAGACATAGTTTAAGTGTCTGTATGCACTGGAGTCCTTTTACAGGACTTTGCTAGAACAGCAGAATTAATGACTCTCTTCTTTTTGCCTATTTTGGTCTCAATAACAAATGTACTTTCCTTAACAAAGATTTTTAAGGGACACGGAATTAACTTAATACGAACATCAAATAAGCCAGAGTCACGAACTTTCTTCTTAATATATCAGAAAAAAAACTACAAGCCTATGATCAACACTGTGACTTGGTCTTAATTTATGACCAAGGCCAAATCAAATCAAATCATCTCTCAAATAAGTTTGGAGAAATAGGTGCCACAATCCTTAGACAGCCTGTTTTTGGTCATAGTTTAACACTTCTCTCCTCAGTTAAAGTCACTATTAATACAGAGAAAATCTAGAAGTAAATTGGGAAGCAGAAGATGTTTTTTCCCTTGCATTTCTCAGAAGTAAATGAAGTTGTTTAAGTTTACACTGATTGTTTTTTGCTTTGCCACACACTATCCTCTCCTCATTCCTAGTGTGACTTAGTGGCCAAAGATGTTAGGTGCTGCTAATTACAAGTTTTATTTTCAGAATTCTTTCAATTAAAGAAATCTTTGAGTGCTGTGAAGTGACCTAAATCTTAGAATTAGTAAATACATTCCAGGCTTTATAAAGCCAGGCCCTTCAATCAGTACTCAAGCAGTCTGTAGTTCCCTGGACAGCAGCTCTCCAGGCTCAATGGATCCCAACCAGCTGCAAAAGAACCAGCGGACAGAATGAGTGACGGCCTCTGAAACCAGACAGGAGCTGGGCAGAAGGTGGCAGGAGCTGCTGTCATGCTGGTGCCCTGAGCTTCCCATAAAATGTAGATGAAGGACTGGCCACTCAACCCTGGGTAATAAACAGTGTGATGCAGAAAGCACCAAATAACTTTAATAGCTTCCCAATTTCATCTGAAATGCAACAACCAGGAGTGTGAGACCGTTTCCACTATTACACAGTTAATCTGAAGTGGAGGTTATGTTTTTCTAGTTAGAAAATGGCCACATTCCATAAAAGAATGTCACTGTCCAGAACAATTTTCTTTTTATTTATCTGATTTTAAATATCATCTATAAGCTTGTCAATCCCAAATTTCGGTCTCCAGCCCTGACAGCTCACCTGAGGTCCAGACCCACGTTTGAAACTGCCTACTTCATATTCCTTCTAGGGTTATGAACAGGCGCCTCAAATTCAGTCTGCACAAATTAGATTTTATCTCCATAAAACTGAACCCTTCCTCACCAGAGTAAAAGAAGTCACCATCTGAAGTCACTATCTATCCAATCATTTATTCTTGGTAGTCATTTGTTTTAAAAAAATCAGCTTTATTAAAATATTATTTACATACAGTAAAATTCACTGGTATGAAATAATTTGATATATTCTGTCAAATCAAATGTAAGCACCACCACAATTATGATTAAAACATTTCCAGCACCTTCAAACTGCCCCCCACCAAATCTCTTCCTGTCAACTACTGATTTCTTTCCTCCAAATTAATTTTGCCTTCTACAGAATTTCATATACAGGCCTACCTTGGAGATATTGCGGGTTCGGGTCCAGACCATGGCAATAACGTGAATATTGCAATAAAACGAGTCACAAAACTTTTTGGTTTCCCAGAGCATATAAAAGTTAGGTTTACACTTTGTTACAGCCTATTAAGTGTGCAATAGCATTATATCTAAAAAAATACATGCCTTAAAGTACTTTACTGCTAAAAAATGTTAACCATTATCTGAGCTTTCAGAGGGTTGTAATCTTTTTGCTGATGGAAGGTCTTGCCTCAAGGTTGATGGCTGCTGACTGATCAGGGTGGTGGGTGGTGAAGGCTGGGTGACCGTAGCAGTTTCTTTTTTTTTTTTTTTTAATTTATTTTATTTATGGCTGTGTTGGGTCTTCATTTCTGTGCGAGGGCTTTCTCTAGTTGCGGTAAGTGGGGGCCACTCTTCATCGCGGTGCGCGGGCCTCTCACTGTCGTGGCCTCTCTTGTTGCGGAGCACAGGCTCCAGACGCGCAGGCTCAGTAGTTGTGGCTCACGGGCCTAGTTGCTCCGCGGCATGTGGGATCATCCCAGACCAGGGCTCGAACCCGTGTCTCCTGCATTAGCAGGCAGATTCTCAACCACTGCGCCACCAGGGAAGCCCAGCAGTTTCTTAAAATAAGACAACAATGAAGTCTGCTGCACTGACTGATTCTTCCTTTCACAAATGATCTCTGTAACGTGGAATGCTGTTTGACAGCATTTTATCCATAGTAGAACTTCCTTCAAATTTGGAGTCAGTCCTCTCAAATCCTGCTGCTGCTTTAGCCAAATCTGCAGTTACTTCCTCCACTTTGAAGTCTTGAATCCTTCAAAGTCATCCAGGATGGTTGGAATCAACTTTTTCCAAACTCCTGTATGTTGATATTTTGACCTCCTTCTGTGAATCTGAATGCTCTTAATGGCATCTAGAACGGTGAATTTTTTCCAGAAGTTTTCAATTTACTTTGCCCAGATCCATCAAAAGAGTCAGTATCTATGATAGCCTTACAAAATCTATTTCTTAAATTATAAGACTTGAAAGCTGAAATTACTCCTTGACCCATGGGCTGCAGAATGGATGTTATCAGGCATGAAAACAGCATTAATCTCTTTGTACATCTCCATCAGAGCTCTTGGGTGACCAGATGCATTGTCAAAGAGCAGTAATATTTTGAAAGGGATCTTGTTCCTGAGTAGTGGAAACAGTGAGCTGAAAATATTCAGTAAACCATGTTGTCAACAGATGTGCTGTAATCCAGGCTTTGTTGTTCCATTTATAAGGAGCATAGGCAGAGCAAATTTAGAATAATTCTGAAGGGCCCTAGGATTTTCAGGATGGTAAAGGAGCACTGGCTTCAACTTAAAGTTACCAGCTGCATTAGCCCCTAGCAAGAGAGTCACCTGTCCTTTGAAGCTAGGCATTGACTTTTCCTCTCCAGCTATGAAAGTCCTAGACGGCATCTTCTTCCAATACAAGGCTGTTTCATCTACATTAAAAATCTGTTGTTTCGTGTAGCCACCTTCATGAATTATCTGAGCTAGATCTTATGGATAACTTGCTGCAGCTTCTACATCAGCACTTGCTGCTTCTCCTTGCACTTTTATGTTATGGAAAAGGCTTCTTTCCTTAAGCCTCATGAACTAACCTCTGCTAGCTTCCAACTTTTCTTCTCAGTTTCCTCACCTTCTTTAGTCTTCATAGAACTGAAGAAAGTTAGGGCCTTGCTCTGGATGAGGCTTTGGTTTAAGGGAATGTTGTGGCTGGCTTTATATTTTATCCAGAAAAACTTTCTCCGTATCAGCAAATAAGGCTGTTTTGCTTTCTTATTATTCGTGTGTTCACTGGAGTAGCATTATTCATTTCCCTGAAGAACTTTTCCTTTGCATTCACAATTTGGCTAACTCTTTGGTGTTAGAAGCCTAGCTTTCAGCCTATCTCAGCTTTTGACATGCCTTCCCCATTAAGCTTAATCATTTTTAGCTTTTGATTTAAAGTAAGAGACCTGTGACCCTTCCTTTCACTTAAACACTTAGAGGTCACTGTAGAATTATTAATTGGCCTGATTTCAGTATTGTTGTGTCTCAGGGAATAGGGAGGCCCAAGGAGAGGGAGAGGAATAGGGAAATGGCTGGTCGGTGGAGCAGTCAGAACACATACAAAATTTATAGATTAAGTTTGCCGATTTATATAGGTGTGGTAAGTGGCGCCCCCAAACAATTACAATAGTAACAACAAAGATCACTGTTCACAGATCCCAACAAATAATAATGAAAAAGTCTGAAATATTATAAGAATTACCAAAATGTGACCCAGAGACACGAAGTGAGCAAATGCTCTTGGAAAAACAGTGCCAATAGACTTGCTCAAGGCGGGGGTGCCACAAAATTTCAGTTTGTAAAAAATGCAGTATCTGCAAAGCACAGTGAAGTGAAGCACAATAAAACGAGGTATGCCTGCAAACAGAATCATGTAGCATGCATTTTTTTTTCAGTCTGGCTTCTTTCCTAACTTCTGTATCTAAAAGTCTCCTACCACCTACCCTCAAACAAACACATAATCCTGATTTTTTCTTCAAAGTCCATATCATTATAACAAATTACCTTATTTATCGTAGGGCATTTCCAACTTGAACATAAGCTCTATGAGTGCCAAGGGACCTGGTCTATCTTGTTCAATGTTATATGCCCACAACTTCCAAAAGTGCCAATATATGGCAGATGGTCAATAAATATTACTGAATGAATAAAGGAATAAAAATAGCTCCCTCATGTTTTCCTACTGAACTTATCTATACTTTAATTATCAATAAGATGTATTTGTATTTATTCTAGGATGAGCACACTGGGAGAGAGAATAGGGTAGTGGCAAGTTGTAAGGCCTCTGGAGTAAGGCTGCCTGATTTTGAATCTGGCCTGTTGCCTCTTCTAAGGAGTTACTATGGCCTTGAGCAAGTTACATAATCTTCCTGAGGTTTAATTTCTGCATCTGTAAAAATGGGGATGATAGTTTTTGCCTCATAAGGTGGTTGTGAGGATTAAATGAGATCAAACATGTAAAACAATTTAAAAAGTATCTCATACTTAGAACTAATGATAGCCAATATTGTTATAATTACTGCCATCTCTACCACCACCACCACTACCACCACCAACACCACTATCTTGCTATTTTGTGCAAAGCTGAAGAAAAAGTTCCATTAAAATAGTTTTTTTAGCTAACTACCTAAAATAAACAACAATAAACACATGGACAGAAGACAGATGAAGGGTATCAAAATCTTACAATGATACTCACATGAATCTGTCTATGGTGACATCTTATATGCCAGATATTGGTTGAGCAAAATTGTACATGCTGATAAACTCACTGGTGATGAGTTTATTATGAGAAAGGCAAGGCAATATGGACACCAATCTAAATTCTATTCTATTATATTGTACAGTATAGTTCACTTTATTTCAAACCACTTATTTTGAAATATAGTGAAAACCAATGTTACTCCAACTGGAGTCCAGACCACTGAGAGTCTGGAGCATTCTCTCAAGATAGAATAAAAATTTCTACAATTCTTTTGTGTTTGTGTTCAGTGAACCCCTAAAATGTCAGCGCTAAAATGTCAATGCAATGTTTCCCAAACTTGGGGGTTGATGTGAATTTTCATCCTATCAAAGGTGTCCCTCTAGAAAAAATTGTACATAGACCAAATCCAAGAATGTACGTATTGTGGTTTATTCTGTAATTAGCATACTCTTTTAGGACAGTTAACCTACCTACCTAACTTCTCACCTACCTTTATATCTATTATAATATTAATTTTTTCTGACAACTCATATGGAGGGTATATCAGGTAGAAACTTATCAACACTAAGAATGAGGATCATTTTCTACAAGTGTGAGGAAGAAGAAATTAGTGGTTTCCTAAAGATGGAAGGTTCATAAAATTTTGTGCTCTAGGATCAGTTTTTTTTTTTTCCCCTTTTGAATACTATTAGCAAAAGCCTTTAATAAAAGAATGAAATAAGAACAAGCTTGACTAAACTTTAATACTGATATGCCTAGACGCCTTGACCATATTTTAGGCATATTAGTCACAGGTAGGAAGGCTAGGGTATGTATCGGGCGAGGAGAAGAGTAGCAAACTTTATTAATGATGAAAGACTTCAGGTCTGATGGGCATGAAATTGTGGAGAGTTCATAACGGCAAATCTCTTATCCAAAAAGAATTTGGTATGTGAAAGGCATACCAAGTTCCAGCTCTCATGGGTCGAAGAATGAGAACAAAACCATGGTTTTTAAAGGGTTTCAACGACCATGGATGGCCACATATGGCAATTTCATTTAGACATGCTCAAGCAAGTCATTAAATTAGCACTGTCTTTTCAAAGTCGAAGCCCAAACCATGTACACTTTTCACGAAGAAATATTGCCATTATATTTTTAAACTAACAAATAATTCAAGGCACTATATTTCCATCTCACTTTTTATTTCTTTCTCTTTTGTGTTATGATAAATATGGGATTCCAAATTCTGCCTTATGATATGATAACAATGGGTCTCCTAATACTGGTGTACATATAATTAACACCAAGACTGCTGCTTTAGCAAACTAAAGAAGCTGATCCAAATAAAATAAAATAAACAAAAATATTTTAAAAACATCAAAGATCTTATTAGATACTAAAAACTAGTGTTTCAAGATCTGGGAGAAGGACTTCCCTGGTGGCACAGTGGTTAAGAATCTGCCTGCCAGTGCAGGGGACACAGGTTCGAGCCCTGGTCCTGGAGGATCCCACATGCCGTGGAGCAACTAAGCCCGTGTGCCACAACTACTGTGCCTGTGCTCTAGAGCCCACAAGCCACAACTACTGAGCCCGCATGCCACAACTACTGAAACCCGTGTGCCTAGAGCCTGTGCTCCATGCCAAGAGAAGCCACCACAATGAGAAGCCCGCGCACCGCAACAAAGACCCAATGCAGACAAAAATAAACAAATAAATAAATTTATTAAAAAAAAAAAAAAAAAAAGATCTGGGAGAAGACAGAGACATTAGCCCAGCCAAAGTTAATTTGTCTTGAGGGCATTTGCTGACTCTAAGATTGAGCCAAAATAAACAAAATGACACGTTTGAGTAAAATAAATAAATATAAACTCCAGAAAACTAAAAAATAAGAGCTAAAGCTAAGAATGCAATGTACTATATGTATATACAGATATATGTAATATATGTATAGGTTACATTTTGTGTATGTAGTACATTTTCACTGTACTCCCTAAATCCCTTAGTATCCCTTTTTTTCCATTCACTTTTCTCTCTGTTATGCATATGGATAATTTCTTCTACTGTATCTGCTAATTCATTAATTCTCACTCTATTTTGCTTTTAAGAATCTACCCACTGCTATATCTATACTATATATCTATATATATCTATATCAAACTGGTCTCTCAGGAGGAATAAAAAGGAGACAATGGGAAGGTAACTGATCCAGTACATGCTGAGGAATTTTAATATTTGTCACTACTTCCTAAAGTCCTTGCCAAAGTTTGGTAAGAATATTTACTGTGAGAGTAAGTAATAAAGGAACAACCATATAACACATGCTGAGGATTTCTGTGTTGATGACTCTATGTTATAGAAGATACACAGGAAAATTACCATGATACCTGATGATCTCACCAAGAGACTATAGCACTGTCAATTACTTAATTACATTTGGTTGATCAGACATTCACTAGTATGATACTTTGGCTCCTGAATACATTCTAGGAGCTATATATTATTCTAGGACCTCCAAAGTGCATAAATATGATTGAGACACTCGCGAAGCTCTCAGTTCAGTGGGACAGTCAGTCAAACAAGTAAGTACTTGAATCAGACATATGCTGTAAGAGAAATATAAACTACAAGATAGGAGGTTAGGGCCTTTCCCTCCAACAAAATGATGAGTACTCTATAACTGCAGGTAACAGTAAGAAAGGAAGTATACACCCATGTACATGAAACCTTGCTTTTACAGCAAAAAGGGTGTACTTTGAAAAATTAACAGAGCAGCTTTTCAAAAGATTCTAGTGTTAGTTTCTGAAGAGAACACATACCTAATATAAATGTATGTGATGAGGGCTTGTAAATTTTGAGAAAGGTTTTCTTTAGTTCTCTGAACTATTTATAATAGCAGATTAAAGTCCTTTTCTATTAAGTCCCACATTATTGTAGTTTCTATTGACTTATTTTTCCTGTTTATAAGCACACCTTCCTGTTTCTTTGCATATCTCATAATTCTGTGCTGATAAAAACTGGACATTCGAAATAATGCAATGCAGGAACTCTAGAAATTAGATCTCATCCATCCCCCAGGAATAATTGTTGTGCTGCTTGTCTGTTTAGGAACTTTCATTTAGTACTAATTTTCTGTACTAATTCTGCAGTCTGTATTCCTTGTCTTACTGTAGCCACTGAAGTCTCTGCTGGGTTAGCTCAGGGGTCAGCTAATGATTAGACAGAGATTTCCTTAAATACCATGAACTGGTAAGTGTTTTAGTATTTGCCAAGGACCTCTATGTGTTGGAGCATACCTTCAACACTGACAGTTTACAACTCTGCCTTAGCCTTCAATTTCTGCTTGCACAGAATCAAAGTTAGCCAGAGGTGAGAGATTAGGACCTTCTCAGTTCTTTCCTGGGCATGTGCACAATCCTGTACATGTATGTGACCTTCAAGAATTCCAGGAACATTTTTAAAACTAAGAGCTTAGCAAAGTTATCTATGGCAATCACATTTCCCAGACTTCTCTCTTAAGTTTTTTGGCCAGTCTCTTGTTTGCCCCAACTGTTATTTTTGTCCCAGGCAGCTGAGCGGTTAAACAATTGCCACTTATTGTTTTTGACAAACATCCTGGGTATAGGGCTTTTTCCACTGAGCAAACTCTGAGTCAGGTCAAATATCAATAAGCCCTGTGAATGGAGACCTTATAGGGAACTGTCAGGCCAAACAGTAACAATTCTCTGGAGACACAGTTTTTCTGGAGCTCTAAACCTATTATGCCCCCTTCAGTGGCTTCTACATGGCTGATTTTCACAGCTACCATGATTGTGAGGCTATACTAGCTTTTAAAGTTACCATACTGCTGGGGAGTAGGGAATGGGAATAAGGCAAGTTAAAACTCTACAAAGCCTGCTGTTCTTACTGAGATTTAACTATTTTTCTTGAATAAATACTCCTTGGGTTGTTGACCTTTGGTTAACACCCAGAGATCTGAGAAAATTGATTTTGACGATTTTTGCTAGCATTCTCATTGCCTTTCTGAAGAAGCTAATTTGCAGAGGTCCTTAGTCTTGCCATTCCAGAAGTCCTGCTTCAACTCTCCATTTCAAAGAGTATCAATATTTTCCCAGTTTCTTTTTAACATATTAAACTTCTAGATTTAAATATTTAATCTATCTGAAATTCATTTTAGTATACAAAGTCCAGGAGGAAATGGGCAGCCAGCTGCAATTACAATTGTCCCCTGATTAACCCAAGCTTGAACTGCATGGGTCCAGTTAAATGTGTATATATTTTTTTTTTTCCAATAAACACATACAGTACTACTTGATCCATGGCTGGTTGAATCTACAGATGCAGAACTGCAGTATGGAGGGCCAATTTTAGGACTTGAGAGTTGGTAGATTTTGGTATTAATGGTGGGCCCTGGCAGCAATCCTCCCCAGATACCAAGGGATGACTGTATTTTTAATCTTTTCTCAGTTAATTAGTAAAATACTTTTGAGAATCTAATAAAAGCTATAGAGTATCTCTGCAAAAAAAATCTGCACATATACACAAATTTTGCATAACTTCAGTAAATTCACAGACTGTCTAGGGTCCCCTTCCATGGAACCCAGATTAAAAACCCGGATGTGCTACAGTAACTTATCTAATTTGTAACTTCATTTTTACAAATTTGTAAATTACAGGAAACTTTGTGTCTCTTTCTGTATTCTATCCTATTCCATTGGTCTGTGTGTCTATATCCATAACAGTGCCATACAGTTTTAATTACACCAAGCATATTTCTGCCTCAAAGCCTTTGCACTTGCTATTCACCATGTGTGAAACACTTTTACCCCACCTAGTCTCAAAGTAAACTCCTCACTTCAATGCAGGCCTCAGCTCAAATGCTACCTCCTTAGAGTCCTTACCTGACTACCCTATTTTTATATTGGTTCCCTCACTCTCTAGCCTCTTACACAGCTTCATTTTTCTTCATGACATTGATCATTGCTTCACATTTTATTATACCTTTAATAGCTTCCTGTCAGCTTTCTCCACAAGAAGGTAGGGAATTTTTTTTTTTTTTACTACTGTATCCCCAGAAATAAGTACAGTCCCTGGAATATTATAGGCAGTCTTTTCAATTATTAATGTAAAACACCAAACACTAAGTTTGAACGTGGCAACTTATTTGCTTACTCTGCTGGTCTAAGTAAATAAAAGACATAAAAGATATATTAGCTCCACCTGGCTCCCAAGAAAAGTCATTTGTCAATTTTCTAGAATAGGACTATGAAGGTTTAAGGAACTAAGAGTTGTTTCGTTGTAGTTCTTACTGTAACCATGTGAGACTAAAAGCAGTGAGTTGTTTAAGGAAGACTTGAAATACATTTGATAGGACCACCTCATTTTTGAAAATCTGAGTTACCTGGCAACATTGTTCTTTCTGCTATAGATCTTCTCTCTTCAACTGTCAGCTACAAGGCAATTAAATACACACACACACACACATTTTTTTCTCCCTCTCTCTCTCTAGGAAAATATGCAACCATTTGTAAGAAAATAAACACATGTATCATTCATGACATGACTGGATTATCTTCACAGTACTCTGAGCCTATAGAGAATGAATTTTCAAGTCTATCATTTACTATAGTGTTTCTTATGGACAAGAGGGAGCCTAACAAACTCACAGACAAGGGTACTCTTTAACATATATGTTTTCTTCTTTGGGTGATGAACATGTGCTGATTTATTCATCCTCTCTTTCCCAATTTCATGGTGACTAATAGCCCACATCTATGTGAGGTTAAAGGAGTGGTCTGTGGTCACAAAGAAGTTTTAAGTAAACTCTCCCATGTCAGGACTTAAGCAATAATCTTGACATTACTGGCATGGAATTCCAACCAACTGAACTGACAGACAATTAAACATATATGTGAGATATATTTGTTGACACTAACATAGGTTACAGAAAGAATTAGAAAATAATCATTACTCTAGTGGAAAAAAGCAAAGAAAAAAAAGATAAACTCTATTACCACATTACTGTTATGCTGTTATAGATGTTACTTACAGATGTTTCATTGTCATAATAAACGGAAAACTCTGTGTTCTTCAGAGTAAACCTGAGTGACATTTTTAAAAAAACATATAACACTGATCCTGGATATTAAAAGCAGTGTTTCCTAGGGCTTCATTAAGACTAGTTAATGAGTGGAAAGAAAATCTTCTGGGTTTCTTGTTCTCAAAAGTTAAAAAAAAAACAAAAACTTAGTCATTTCAGCCACATTTACAATGTATGGTTGAATGAACAATGGAAATACATCTGATGCTTTGATGTAAAACAAAGACTCCTATGAATGTTACTTTTTGCTTTTTATACTTGTTGGAGGGAAAATTTATTCAGGTATCTCATACCTATATAAAGAAAAGACTAAACACAAGTAAAATAGTACCATGCAAATTCAATTATGGAAAATTAAACTAATACAATTTTTAATTGTTCAGTAATCAAAAGTTATTTTGTATGTAGGCCATATTTGTTGATATGTATGTATCTTATGAGGCTACAGGGGGTTATTTGTGAGTTTCTATTATTACTACCAACTACAGGTATATAGAAATATAAATTCAACATAAATGAATCAAATTAAACTGTTTTCCACACATATATATTATTTACTTTGTATGTGCATGTGTGTGTCTGTGAAAAAGAAAAACAAGCATATAAAACAGGAGACAATGTAGTTCCAATGACTAAACATAAATTTGGATTCTGACTTCTTTGAATACAGAGTAAAAAGGTAAAATTATCAGCATTAAAAAGTGAAGGAGGAGCTTCAAGATGGCAGAAGAGTAAGACACGGAAATCACCTTCCTCCTCACAAATACATCAGAAATACATCTACATGTGGAACAACTCCTACAGAACACCTACTGAAAGCTGGCAGAAGACCTCAGACCTCCCAAAAGGCAGGAAATTCCCCACGTACCTGGGTAGGGCAAAAGAAAAAAAAAAACAAAGACAAAGAATAGGGACGGGACCTGCACCAGTGGGAGGGAGCTATGAAGGAGGAAAGGTTTCCACACACTAGGAAGCCCCTTCGCGGGCGGAGACTGCGGGTGGCAGAGGGAGAAGCTTCAGAGCCACGGAGGAGAGCGCAGCCACAGTGGTGCAGGGGGCAAAGTGGAGAGATTCCCGCACTGGGGATCGGTGCCGACCAGCACTCACCAGCCTGAGAGGCTTGTCTGCTCAGCCGCCGGGGTGGGCAGGGGCTGGGAGCTGAGGCTCAGGCTTCGGTCGGATCCCAGGGAGAGGACTGGGGTTGGCGGCGTGAACACAGCATGAAGGGGCTAGTGAGCCACAGCTAGCCGGGAAGGAGTCGAGGAAAAAGTCTGGACCTGCCAAAGAGGCAAGAGACCATTGTTTCGGGGTGCGCGAGGAGAGGGGACTCAGAGCACCACCTAAACAGCTCCAGACATGAGCCGCGGCTACCAGCACAGACCCCAGAGATGGGCATGAAATGCTAAGGCTGCTGCTGTAGCCACCAAGAAGCCTGTGTGGGAGCACAGGTCACTATCCACACCAACCCTCCGGGAGCCTGTGCAGACCGCCACTGCCAGGGTCCCGTGATCCAGGGACAACCTCCCCCGGAGAACGCACGGCGCGCCTCAGGCTGCTGCAACGTCATGCCGGCCTCTGCCGCCGCAGGCTCGCCCCGCATCCGTACCCCTCCCTCCCCCTGGCCTGAGCGAGCCAGAGCCCCTGAATCAGCTGCTCCTTTAACCCCGTCCTGTCTGAGCGAAGAACAGACGCCCTCAGGCAACCTACACGGAGAGGTGGGGCCAAATCCAAAGCTGAACCCCGGGAGCTGTGCGAACAAACAAGAGAAAGGGAAATCTCTCCCAGCAGCATGATTCTGTGTGTGATTTTGTCTGTATAGCTTTGCTTTTACCATTTGGCCTAGGGTTCAGTCTGTCCGTCTTTTTTTTTTTTTCTCTTTTTCAGTATGGTTTTTTGCACTTGTTATCATTGGTGGATTTGTTTTTTGGTTTGGTTGCTCTCTTCTTTCTTCTTTTAAAATTCTTTATTTTTTTATTACTATATAAAATTTTTTTTAATAATGATTTTTAATTTTAATAACTTTATTTTACTTTATTCTATCTTCTTCTTTCTTTCTTTTTTTTCACCCTTTTATTCTGATCCGTGTGGATGAAAGGCTCTTGGTGCTCCAGCCAGGCGTCAGGGCTGTGCCTCTGAGGTGGGAGAGCCAAGTTCAGAACATTGGTCCACCAGAGACCTCCCAGCCCCACGTAATATCAAATGGCGAAAATCTCCCAGAGATCTCCATCTCAACGACAAGACCCAACTCCACTCAACGACCAGCAAGCTACAGTGCTACACACCCTATGCCAAACAATTAGCAAGACAAGAACACAACCCCACCCATTAGCAGAGAAGCAGCCTAAAATCATAATAACGTCACAGACACCCCAAAACACACCACCACACGTGGACCTGCCCACCAGAAAGACAAGATCCAGCCTCATCCACCAGAACACAGGCACTAGCCCCTCAACCAGGAAGTCTACACAACCCACTGAACCAACCTTAGCCACTGGGAACGGACACCAAAAACAACGGGAACTACGAACCTGCAGCCTGCGAAAATGAGACCCCAAACACAGTAAGTTAAGCAAAATGAGAAGACAGAGAAACACACAGCAGATGGAGGAGCAAGGCAAAAACCCACCAGACCTAACAAATGAAGAGGAAATAGGCAGTCTACATGAAAAAGAATTCAGAAAAATGACAGTAAAGATGATCCAACATCTCGGAAATAGAATGGAGAAAATACAAAAAACCTTTAACAAGGACCTAGAAGAACTAAACAGCAAACAAACAATCATGAACAATACAATAAATGAAATTAAAAGTTCTCTAGAAGGGATCAATAGCAGAATAACTGAGGCAGAGGAACGGATAAGTGACCTGGAAGATAAAATGGTGGAAATAACTACTGCAGAGCAGAATAAAGAAAAAAGAATGAAAAGAACTGAGGACAGTCTCAGAGACCTCTGGGACAACATTAAACACACCAACATTCGAATTATAGGGGTCCCAGAAGAAGAAGAGAAAAAGAAAGGGACTGAGAAAATATTTGACGAGATTATAGTTGAAAACTTCCCTAATATGGGAAAGGAAATGGTTAATCAAGTCCAGGAAGCACAGAGAGTTCCATACAGGATAAATCCAAGGAGAAACACGCCAAGACACATATTAATCAAACAATCAAAAATTAAATACAAAGAAAAAATATTAAAAGCAGCAAGGGAAAAACAACAAATAACACACAAGGCAACTCCCATAAGATTAACAGCTGATTTCTCAGCAGAAACTCTACAAGCCAGAAGGGAGTGGCATGATATACTTAAAGTGATGAAAGGGAAGAACGTACAACCAAGATTACTCTACCCAGCAAGGATCTCATTCAGATTCGACGGAGAAATTAAAACCTTTACAGACAAGCAAAAGCTAAGAGAATTCAGCACCACCAAACCAGCCTTACAACAAATGCTAAAGGAACTTTTCTAGGCAGGAAACACAAGAGAAAGAAAAGACCTACAATAACAAATGCAAAACAATCAAGAAAATGGTAATAGAAACATACATATCGATAATTACGTTAAATGTAAATGGATTAAATGCTCCAACCAAAAGACACAGACTGGATGAATGGATACAAAAACAAGACCCGTATATATGCTCTCTACGAGAGACCCACTTCAGACCTAGGGACACATACAGACTGAAAGTGAGGGGATGGAAAAAGATATTCCATGCAAATGGAAATCAAAAGAAAGCTGGAGTAGCAATTCTCATATCAGACAAAATAGACTTTCAAACAAAGACTATTACAAGAGACAAAGAAGGACACTACATAATGATCAAGGGATCAATCCAAGAAGAAGATATAACACTTGTACATACTTATGCACCCAACATGGGAGCACCTCAATACATAAGGCAAATACTAACAGCCATAAAAGGGGAAATCGACAGTAACAAAATAATAGTAGGGGAATTTAACACCCCACTTTCACCAATGAACAGACCATCCAAAACGAAAATAAATAATGAAACAGAAGCTTTAAATGATACATTAAACAAGATGAATTTAATTGATATTTATAGGACATTCCATCCAAAAAGAACAGAATACACTTTCTTCTCAAGTGCTCATGGAACGTTCTCCAGGATAGATCATATCTTGGGTCACAAATCAAGCCTTGGTAAACTTAAGAAAACTGAAATCGTATCAAGTATCTTTTCTGACCACAATGCTATGAGAGTAGATATCAAGTACAGGAAAAAATCTGTAAAAAATACATATACATGGAGGGTAAACAATACACTACTAAATAACCAAGAGATCACTGAAGAAATAAAAGAGGAAATCAAAAAATACTTGGAAACAAATAACAATGAAAACACGATGAGCCAAAACCTATGGGATGCAGCAAAAGCAGTTCTAAGAGGGAAGTTTATAGCAACACAATCCTACCTGAAGAAACAAGAAACATCTCAAATACACAATCTAACCTTACACCTAAAGCAATTAGAGAAAGAAGAACAAAAAAACCCCAAAGTTAGCAGAAGGAAAGAAACCATAAAGATCAGAAGAGTAATAAATGCAAAAGAAATGAAGGAAAGATAGGAAAGATCAATAAAACTAAAAGCTGGTTCTTTGAGCAGATAAACAAAATAGATAAACCATTAGTCAGACTCATCAAGAGAAAAAGGGAGAAGACTCAAATCAATAGAATTAGAAATGAAAAAGGAGAAGTAACAACTGACATTGCAGAAATACAAAGGATCATGAGAGATTACTACAAGTAACTCTATGCCAATAAAAAGGACAACCTGGAAGAAATGGACAAATTCTTAGAAATGCACAACCTGCCGAGAATGAACCAGGAAGAAATAGAAAATATGAACAGACCAATCATAAGCACTGAAACTGAAATTGTGATTAAAAATCTTCCAACAAAAAAGCCCAGGACCAGATGGCTTCACAGGTGAATTCTATCAAAAAATTAGAGAAGAGCTAACACCTATCCTTCTCAAACTCTTCCAAAATATAGCAGAGGGAGGAACACTCCCAAACTCATTCTACGAGGCCACCATCACCCTCATACCAAAACCAGACAAAGATGTCACAAAGAAAGAAAACTACAGGCCAATATCACTGATAAACATAGATGCAAAAATCCTCAATGAAATACTAGCAAACAGAATCCAACAGCACATTAAAAGGATCATACACCATGATCAAGTGGGGTTTATCCCAGGAATACAAGCATTCTTCAATATACGCAAATCAATCAATGTGACACACCATATTAACAAATTGAAGGAGAAAAAACATATGATCATCTGAATATATGAAGAAAAAGCTTTTGACAAAATTCAACACCCATTTATGACAAAAACCCTCCAGAAAGTAGGCATAGAAGAAACTTACCTCAATATAATAAAGGCCATATATGACAAACCCACAGGTAACATCGTCCTCAATGGTGAAAAACTGAAACCATTTCCACTACGATCAGGAACAAGACAAGGTTGCCCACTCTCACCACTATTATTCAACATAGTTTTGGAAGTTTTAGCCACAGCAATCAGAGAAGAAAAAGAAATAAAAGGAATCCAAATTGGAAAAGAAGAAGTAAAGCTGTCACTGTTTGCAGATGATATGATACTTTACTATACTGTAGAGAATCCTAAAGATGCTACCAGAAAACTACTAGAGCTAAACAATGAACTCGTTAAAGTAGCAGGATACAAAATTAATGCACATAAATCCTTAGCACTCCTATACACTAATGATGAAAAATCTGAAAGTGAAATTAAGAAAACACTCCCATTTACCATTGCAACAAAAAGAATAAAATACTTAGGAATAAACCTACGTAAGGAGATAAAAGACCTGTATGCAGAAAATTATAAGACACTGATGAAAGAAATTAAAGATGATACAAATAGATGGAGAGATATACCATGTTTTTGGATGGGAAGAATCAACATTGTGAAAATGAGTCTACTACCGAAAGCAATGTACAGATTCAATGCAATCCCTATCAAACTACCACTGGCATTTATCACAGAACTAGAACAAAAAATTTCACAATTTGTATGTAAACACAAAGGACCCCGAATAGCCAAAGCAATCTTGAGAACGAAAAATGGAGCTGGAGGAATCAGGCTCCCTGACTTCAGACTATATTACAAAGCTACAGTAAATAAGACAGTTTGGTACTGGCACAAAAACAGAAATATAGATCAATGGAACAGGATAGGAAGCCCAGAGATAAACCCATGCACATATGGTCACCTTATCTTTGATAAAGGAGGCAAGCATATACAGTGGAGAAAAGACAGCCTCTTCAATAAGTGGTGCTGGGAAAACTGGACAGCTACATGTAAAAGTATGAAATTGGAACACTCCCTGACACCATACACAGAAATAAACTCAAAATGGATTAAAGAGCTAAATGTAAGGCCAGACACTATCAAACTCTTAGAGGAAAACATAGGCAGAACACCCTATGACATAAATCACAGCAAGATCCTTTCTGACCCACCTCCTAGAGAAATGGAAATACAAACAAAAATAAACAAATGCGACCTAATGAAACTTAAAAGGTTTGGCACAGTAAAGGTAACCATAAACAAGCGAAAAGACAACCCTCAGAGCAGAAGAAAGTATTTGTAAATGAAGCAACTGACAAAGGGTTAACCTCTAAAATTTACAAGCAGCTCATGCACCTCAATATCACAAAAAGAAACAATGCAATCCAAAAATGGGCTGAAGACCTAAGTAGACATTTCTCCAAAGAAGATACACAGAGTGCCAAGAAACACATGGAAGAATGCTCAACATCATTAATCATTAGAGAAATGCAAATCAAAACTACAGTGAGGTATCATCTCACACATGTCATAATGGCCATCATCAAAAAATCTACAACCAATAAATGCTGGAGAGGGTGTGGAGAAAAGGGAACCCTCTTGCACTGTTGGTGGGAATGTAAATTGATACAGCCACTATGGAGAACAGTATGGAGGTTCCTTAAAAAGCTAAAAATAGAACTACCATACGACCCAGCAACCCCACTACTGGGCATATACCCTGAGAAAACCATAATTCAAAAAGAGTCATGTACCAAAATGTTCCTTGCAGGTCTATTTACAATAGCCAGGACATGGAAGCAACCTAAGTGTCCATTAACAGATGAATGGATAAAGAAGATGTGGCAAATATATACAATGGAATGTTAGTCAGACATAAAAAGAAACGAAATGGAGGTATTTGTAGTGAGGTGGATGGAGTTAAGAGTCTGTCATACAGAGGGAAGTAAGTCAGGAAGAGAAATACAAATACCGTATGCTAATACATATATATGGAATCTAAGAAAAAAAAAAAAAAAGGTCATGAAGAACCTAGGGGAAGACGGGAATAAAAAGACACAGACCTACTAGAGAATGGAGTTGAGGACACGGGGAGGGGGAAGGGTAATCTGGGACAAAGTGAGAGAGTGGCATGGACATATATACACTACCAAATGTAAAATAGATAGCTAGTGGGAAGCAGCCACATACCACAGGGAGATCAGCTTGGTTCTTTGTTACCACCTAGAGGGGTGGGACACGGAGGGTAGGAGGGAGGGAGACGCAAGAGGGAAGAGATATGGGGACATATGTATACGTATAACTGATTCACTTTGTTATAAAGCAGAAACTAACACACTATTGTAAAGCAATTATACTCCAATAAAGATGTTAAAAAAAAAGAAACTAAAAAAAAAAAAAAGTGAAAAGTACAGATATATCAAAAATTATTCAGTTAAAGTATTAAACTCAAAAGTAAAATAATTATGCACAGTAAGATTATTTTAAGTAAGATAAAATAATAGTAAAGCTAGTTTATTTTGTGAAAAATAAGAAAAAAGAAAATATTTATAAAGAACTAATTTTACTAACCTGACTAATTTTTCTTTGCTCTTGTATAGCTCTTTGAATTGCCTGAGATACTTTCTCTTGATCTTTTGCATGCTCAGTCTTCCATAACTCCCGTTCTTCTGCATGGGCTTTTTCCAAATTTTTTCTTTCTTCTTCTATAGCTTTTAAAACTGCATCCTTCATTGCTTCTTTCTCAAGCTTCAAAACAAATAATGACCAGAACAAAAATATTTGAATGAGTGACCACAACAGTTCCTTGAATAATACAGACTTGAGTTAACCTTAAAAACTCAAAATTTTGATCCTATAGGGTTTATTTCTGACATTGTTTTTTTTTCACCATATGTAATAACTGCTGTAAAGTAAAATTAATTATTTGTTTTTACACAAATAACCAACTCATTTCCATGGCATTTCTAAACTTCAAAGAAACCAAATCTTAGCTTAAAGTAGCAGTTTTCTAACTATTTTGTCTTAGGATCTCTTTACACTCTTAAAAATTACAGAGGACTTCTAAGAGCTTTTGTTTATGTGGGTTATACATATTAAGATTTACCATATTAGTCAAACCAAGAGAAAATAAAAATACTTATTTATTAATTCATTTATAATTAATAACAGTAAGTGCATTATATATTAATAAATACTGTATTTTATGAAAAATAACTACATTTTCCAAAATTAAAAAGTGAGAAGAATGTTTGTAAACCTCCTTACTATCTGACTTAATAGAAGAGAGCCTAGATTCTTATACCTGCCTTCTGTATTAAATCTGTAATTATATTTTTAGTTGAAGTATATAAGGAAAACCCAGCCTCACAAAGATATGTAGAAGAAAAGGGAGAATTATTTAGTAGCCAGCTGAGATCACTGTAGATATTCTTTCTGATTCCACACCAAAACTTAACAAGGGGTAGTTCTTAAAGGTAAGTTGCAGTAAGAAAAATAAAATCATGTTAATGAATTTTTGGACTCTGTTACATTACAATCTTTTCTTGCATTTTGAATAAATCCTTTACGTATTCTTTAAACATTTTTTATTTGGCAAACATTGATTCAATGAGTTACGCATCTCCTCCAGATGTTGACACATTTCGCTATATTATAACCAAAAAAGCCACATTTTTGTTAATACCACCATCAATCTCATCAGAAGAGTCTTTATTAAAAAGTAGAAATAAATTTTCTAAAATTCTAATTTTTTTTTAAAGCTCGAATTTTATCATTGGCAACAAGAACTGTCAGTTTTTGTCCTTAAGGTGCTGGGCTCACTCTGCTTATTTTGGACAAAATGTCTGCCAAATACTAAAGTCTGTATAACCCTACTAATTCAGTAAAATGGCGTTCCATGAAAACAGAGCCTATTTCAGTTGCAACTCAAACAGCTGCACAAGAATTTTCCTCAAGAAAACCATCGTACGTAGTAAAGTCCATGGACCTCCCACTCCTGAGAGACTTAACCACTTTTTTTCTTGCTTCCAGTTCACAACCAAATTTGACAAAAGTCATTAAAGCTGACAGTCACCATTTTTTGAACTCCTGTTTTATTGCACAGTTCTTCTCCTAAATTACTCTCTTACTATGTTCACCAGTGCCTTCCATGTTGTTTAAACCAAATGATATTTTTTGTTTTTTGTTTTAGTCCTTACTTTCATGACCTCAAAGCAACATTCTATATAGTTGATTATTTCTGATTCTGTGAAGCCCTCTCTTTTCTTGGTTTTCATGAGAGCCTGCTGCTTATATTTCTCCTATGCATTTTGCTGAGTCTTTTCAATTCTTTGTAACTTCTTCCTTCCTCTGGATTTTAAATTTTGGAGTTCTTTCAGGGCTAAGAATGTGGACCACTTGTTACTCTACTTGTTACTCCTTTGAGGTAATTATACATGAAAATAATTTCCATGGCTACTATTACCATCTCTCTGCTGGAAAACAAAAAACAAACAAAAAATCATACTAACCCATATTAATATCTTCAGGAGATTCCTATCTACCGAGCTGTAAATGTCACATAGATTTAGCTGCCTACTTGACTTTATCATCTAGATATATCACAGGCAGCTCAAACTCTATACCAATGAAATAGTTTTACTTTCTATGTTGTTGCTGAATGAATATTCTGGCAGTTCACAAATTGACCACCTCATCCACACCAAATATGTTGATTCTATCTCCTAACTACTTCTAGAATTTGCCTATTTCATTCCTTTCCAAGCTACTACTACTACTCTATTTCTGCCACTCACTATCTCTTATGCAAACTTCAGATGCACTCGGTTAATTCTTTCCCTGCCTTTGGCCTTTCTTGCTCCAATTTCCCAAAAATTAATGTCAGTTACCATTATGACCCACCTATACTCAGAAATTTCAATGTGTCTCTACTTACCTATAGAATAAAATTCAAACTCACTATTCAGAATGTTAGCCATCCTTCCAGGCTCAGTTCAAAAGAAATTTATTGTTAAAAACTCCTATGGGGGGCCTTCCCTGGTGGTCCAGTGGCTAGGGCTCTGTGCTCCCAATGCTGGGGGCCCAGGTTCGATTCCTGGTAGGGGAACTAGATCTTACATGCCACAACTAACTAAGACCCAGCGCAACCAAATAAATAAATAAAACAAACAAAAAAAACTCCTATGAATGACATGGAAATACTATCTATATACTCATAATAATTTAATGCATTCCTTCTCACCTTATTAGTACATATACAATGTTTTTTTTACCTGATTGTAAATTCTTTAAGAAAAAGACAAAGTCATAGTCATTCTTGAACTTCCACCTCAGCACAGTGATCTGTACCTATGAGACTTTCAACGTCTGTTTACTAAATTTAAATCTAAATCCCAAACTTGACACTCAGTGCTACATTTGTGTTAAAAAATTAATAAACAGAAACCTCAATTAAATAGTGTCAGGAGACCATAAGGCCGAGCTCTCACCTTATAAGTGCTGCGACAATGGCAGAGTCCAACAGGGAGAAGACAGACTCCTCTACTTCCCTGGCAAGAACTCAGCCAATGAAATGCCCTGGACGCTGTTTACCACAGCCCTCCCAACTTCCTTTTCCCCTGGATAAAGCATTCTCCCTTGCTGTATGGGGACTTGCACGTGGCTCACCATGGTTGCAGACCCCAAACTGCAATTCTCTGCTGTTCCTAAATAAACTCATTATTGCTGGATAAATATCTGGCAGTCTATTTATTTTAGGTAAACACTTTGGTGGCCCATATGGGGACCAGAGAAGACTTCCGAAGGCTCTGGGGCTATTGAACAGATGTGGTACCCACAGCTGAGCCCACTGTCGCTCACTGCTTTCTTGCTGACCTTGGAGTTTGAAGGTACGTCTTTCTCCTAGATCCAAGCTCATGCCCTCTTTGTGTTTGAAGCTCTCCAGGTTTTATTCAGAATCTATTTTAAGGTTTCGTCTTTCTGGCTAAGGCCTTGTTCTGCATGCATTTGGAACTTTGGTCTGATTTTGAGATAAGACTGTTTCAACCGAAGCTGGCTGGAAATGCCTTCAGCCCATTCCTTTGGGAATAGGGACTTCTTCACTGAAAAGTGTATTGGTTTTTCAGCCTTCGGCCTATTCCTTTGGAAGGGGCTATTCTCTGGAAATTGGCTGTAAAAGCCTTTGGCCTGGCTCCTCTAGGACCAAGCTGTCTCCTTAGAACTGGCTGGTATTAGTTTGTTGTAAGTTATTTAAGCTGTTTGAAAATTGTGCTTTTATTCTAGAGAAAAACCTCTGAGAAATGGGATCCCAGTTAACTAAGTATTTTGAGGGCGCTACCCCTACAGGGACTCCAGCCAAACTGATATTTAAAAACCATAGTTCCTACCCCTTCAAGCTCACTTCTGACTAAAAGGACCGACCTGACCAAAGGCAAGTTAAAATATCAGTGGCCATTATGGGAAACTTTTGAAATCCCCAAACCTAATTTCCTTAAAACTGAATTAGATCACAATAGCTCAAAAATTTCCAGAACTGAGTGGTATCTTAAGGCTTCCCAATATTATCAGAAGCCTAAAACTCTCTCTCTGCAAAATAAGGTTTTAAGATTAACTGAGGCAAACCAACAATTAAAGAAAGATGAAATGGCTCCCAAAGCCTCAGGTTCTTCTTCCTTGGCTTCCTCTGGTACCATCTCGTCTCTCATCCTTGCATCCTCATGGCCAGACTGTGCCTCTGGTGCCATCTTCCTCCCACCCTTCTATGCTGCTGATGCCTCCTCTATACCTCATACTAATTATCCTGTCAAACTCCTTTTCTCTAAAACTCTTCCCACCCCCTTTCCCTCTGAACTTTTCAGAATTTTTCCCTATAAAATTAAGCCTTCTGAGGACCCAGAAGTTAAACTCTTAATTTCCTATATTCTCTGGACTAAAGCTGAACTGAAAGCCAGTCAAATATTTTCCCAAAGTAAACCAAAGATCCTCACAGATTTGCTGAGCAATTTAATATAGTCATTCAGACTTATCAACCTTGTTTCTCTGACTCATATCAGCTGGTTCATATACTTGTTGGTTAAGGCCAGGCCCAGCATAGGATGAAAACCGCTAATTGGGAAAATCCTGAAAGGTCTAACTTATATGGTCAGGCTCAGGCAATCGCTAGGTGGCTTCATCGAGCAATTCCTAGGGCTTTACCAAAGCCTGTTGATTGGAACAGAATTCAGGCTTGCACACAAACATTGGATGAACCTGTTCATGACTACTACATGACTTCAGACTGCTTTTAAAGAAAATTCTGGTCTTCCCTCAGATGTTGATTCCACCCGGGCAGCTTTTAACTCTGTGTTATTAATGGGCTGGACTGGGACATCTTCCCTTCTAGTAAAAAGGACTAGGATGAAACGGAAAACTATCTCTATTTCAGACTTAATTAATCTAGCAAACCAGCTCTCTCACACTCTACATGAGTCACCTAAAAGGAAGAACACCATATTTCTTAATCTTCAAATCCAGCAAATGAAGATTCCTGAATGAAATTAAAACTTTCCCAGTTTCTGCTATTATTGCAAAAAGCCAGGACACTGGGAAAGATTGTTACAAATTTAAGTGTTTGAGTGCCTTCAGTCCTCTAACCAGCCTTTCCAATGTCCTTTCAATTCTCAATAACGGGGCTTTGAGGAATTATAGGGGCTCTTCCCAGTTCTCCCTCTTAATCGGCGAGAAATATTTCTCCTGATTGAGGATGAACCTCTTCCTGTCCTGACACCGAATGCACAATCTCGGTGTTCAACCCCACTACTATAAAGCAGCCCGTGCCGTGGTTCAAACAGTGGGGATCGCTAGTGAACTTCACGTTTGAGTCACGGTCTGTAGATTTCATAGTGGACTGAAAGAAGCCTTCCCTCGCAGACCGGTTACTCCCTCTTCTGTGGCTAAAGTACTTTTGGAAAAGATTGTCCCTACCTGAGGAGCTCCTCTCAAACATCATAGTGATTTAGAAATCCATTTTACTGGCTAGGTGCTTCAACAAGTTTGCACTGTTTGGCCAGTTTTACAACGTTTTCACTATGCTTACCACTTTCAATCCTCTGGTTTAGTTGAATGCACTAACAGCATTATTAAGATTCAGTTAGAAAAATTTGTAGAGGCCCTCCAAATACCTTGGCCAAAAGCATTGCTGTTGGCCTTCTAAATCCCAGACCCCTTTTGGAACTCGTAAACTCTCACCCTTTGAGATAGTCACAGGACACCCAATGCACTTGGCTCCTGCCTCTTTTAACCCACAACTGATAAAAGGAGAGGTACTCCAATATTGCAAAGGCCTAGTTGTTTCCATTAAAAATAACCATGCCCTGGTAGAGCAATCTTCTCACAGTGCGCCTCTGGGAGTTGATGACCTTAAGCATCACATCTCGCAACCTAGAGATTTTGTCTATTGGAAAAGACACTTCCAAAAGAATGCTCTTCAACCTCACTGGAGAGGCCCCTATCAGGCACTGATAACCAACCCTTGTGCCACCAAACAACAAGGAATAGACTCTTGGATTCACATGACACACCTAAAGAAAGCACCTAACCCTGACTGGACCTGTACATCATCTGGTGACCTGAAAGTAAAGATTTCCCAGAAATGAAGCAGATGACATCTGATGAGACAGCTTTCCCAAGAAACCCAGGCCAGGCCTCTTAGAAGTTTGTCACCAAACCTTTGATGATGACATAACACTTCAGATGATCTCCAATGTCTATAATCTTGATAACATATAGACTTCAGAAAATGGCCTAAGAGGTCTCCCTCCTACTCCTCCTTGTTACTTGAATGTGACTGCAATAGTTTTCCAATCTGCACTTTCCCTCTGACATGAGACACCACACCCAGAAATTGAGGGACAAAAAGAGCTAAAACTAGAAACCTTGATTCTTGATCAGTGGTGCTTTCAGAAAAAGATCTTGATCAAAGGGGAAAATGTAAAGAAATTCATAAACAGAAATCTCAATTAAATAGTGCCAGGAGATCTATTTAAGGGGGAACTCTCATGCCCTGCAACTATAGTAGAGACCAACCGGAAGAAGAAAGACTCCTCTTCTTTCCTGGCAGCGACTCAGCCAATGAAAAGCCATGGACTCTGTGTTTCCTGTAGCCCTCACAACTTCCTTTCCTCTCTATAAAAGTGTTCTCCTTGCCATGTGGGAACTTGTACATGGCTCGTCATGGTTGCAGACCCCAAACTGCAATCCTCTCCTAATCTTGAATAAACCCATTTTTGCTGGACAAATATCTGACAGTATATTTCAGGTCAACATATGTATATATTAGTATACATATACTTAACATCTATGAATATACTACCCAGATGATCTATTTCAAAGTTGACTTTAAAAACCACATACCTTGATACATACATACATATATACATACATACACACACACACACACACTCATTACTTGTAAGATATCTATCAAATACCAAGTGGATATTAGTGTTCCTATGTAGATATATTATTTTAAACAAGTGATTAATAATCTAAATGTAAAGCATTTCAACATCATCAGTATCTTGTGTAATGTAAATTTAACAAGAATATGAACAGTAGAAGAAGGAAAAAAATTTTAATTTTTCTGGAATGAAATATTTTTAAAAGTAGGTTGACTATACCATTAATGAACTCAGTTTGTTAATTCCACTATTTATAAAGAAACTGATTATTACTGATGGGTCTCTATCAGGCAAATAATTAGACATAAAGATGACAAAAACAATTCTTATATGAGACCAACAACATTCATTTTAGGCTTTGATGTGGGGGGTAAACATAACAAAAGTAGAACTATAATTGAAATTAAGCTACAGAATAAACTTTTCAGAGAGAAATACCTTTGCAGCAGATACTAATGCTTCTTTATTTCTTTGCCTTTCTTCCTCCAAACATTTTTCCAATATTTCCTGTAAATGATAAGACAGCTAGACATTAAAGTATTATTTGAGGTAACAGAACATTCTTTCCACAGTCCAAGCAAACTTAAAGTATTACCTTCTGTTCTTGAGATTGCTGAGTCAAAGCTTCCTTTATTTTTTCTTTTAACAGTTCCTTCTCTGTGGCAAGCATTTCAAGGAGCCTCTGATGCTACAAGGAAAGATAACTGCATTATGATTATGGCTCTGAGACTGATAATCTATCAACACGGAGAACAGCTGGTAGAATTCATTTGCAGTAGTTACTAGAGGAAACAAGAAAGTTTGCTAAAATGAAGGCTTAGGAGCCAAAAAACCTGAATTCACCTTTCTTCCATCAGTCACGATATACTTTTTTCGCCCCCAAACTCAATAAAGTACATGACATAAGATCTAATTTAAAAAACATTCCAAATATGAAGTGAATCAGAAAATGATAAAATGTCCTTTCCTAAAATTAAATTTGGAAAATTTACTCATTAAAATTATTATTAGCTTGCAGTAAGAGAGCAATCAGATTATAACTGATGTTTGCCTGATGAATAATTATCTTAACAGATTATTTGTGTTTCTAGTAAAGCATTGTTACAGAAATTGAAAGATGATTGTTCTCATCTCAAGATTTTACCATAGATTCAAAAAAATAAATATATGAAAACGGTCAAAGGAATATTATATGATAGCTAATGTTAAAGAATATAGAGTTCATGTATTTATTTATATTCCAATATACTAATGGAAAAGCACACAGAGCCATCAGCTAATTATCATGGACTAGACACTTGGAGTTTGAACGAAGTTTTCTTAAGAAAGTTTAACATTTGTAGCCTCAATATCTTCAACATAGATAAGCCAGATACTTGTTCTGAACGGTGCTCTTAGGGAAAACAAAACATATATACATATACATATACATATACATATATACATATACATATATATTCCAGTCACATAGATTTCTCATTCAGTTACTAAAGGCAAGTAAGATATTTTCTCAGATTTAGAATGCCATTTACATAGAAGTCTCCTTTAAATATAAACCAACTCTGACACCCAATATTTTAAAACAGATCTATGTCATTCAAAGTTGTTCTGATTTAAAACATTTTTTAGGCAGGCAGTCTACATTGAGAGTAAGTGACCAAATAGTCAGAAAGTTAAGATAATCTATTATTCCTGTTTTTAATTTTAATGTTTTTTTTATCTTTATGTTTCAAGAAAACAAGAAAAATTACAAGAAAAATGTGTTTCTTCTTTAAAAACAAATCCAAACTGTGATATAAATCATGACACGGTGATGGGAAATTATTGGTACCATATGAATTTGTGAAAAGCATTTGACTAATAAATCAGTAGGCTTAGCATATGATATGTAATAATAACTGAGACTTTAATGTTGTATTCTTTGAAAGTCTAGATGCGCACAGAATTTCATAAAGTCAGAAACAATGCCTAATCCTATTTATAAAACACGCATGATAAAATGTGTTTTACCAGGCAAATAATTAGACTTCAAAATGATAAATATAATACAATTCTCATATAAGACTGAAAATATTCAATTTAGGCTTTGCGATGGGCGTAAACATAACAAAAATAGAACAAGTAAAAATTATTGGAATTAAACTGCAAAATAAACTTTTCAGAGTCATCAATAATTTTGAAAATGATTTCTCCTTAAAATGAACTGTTATGTTAATAAGTCAGACTAATCAATAAGTAATTAACTATAAGTAGGCCATGTTTTTCCAGGGGTCCAACAAGAACTAGTCAAAGAGGATAACATTAGCTAAAAATGACAATGCAATGTTTAGAAAATTCATTCCTGAGTTTCATTTCTTAATTCTGACAGTACACTATAATAGAAGACTATTTTTGAGCTTGTTTGAGCCAAAATAAACCTTACATTATCATTTGAAAGAAGCATCCTACATAAAATATACCCTAAGTAAAATCATAGATCTACTTGAGAAAATACAAGGTGACTGACTTTAGATAGCTAGCTAGCTAGATAGATAGATAGATAAAAATAGCTAACTTTTTTGGACCACTTTAAAGTTTCAGACACTGTTAGAAGTGCTTTACATGTGGTTGTACCATATTAAACACACAGACTGCTAAATCAGATGACATTCTTCCTCATTTTCAGATGAGTGATCTGAGACCCATAGAGGCTAAGTAATTTACCAGCTCTTAAATGAAGAGCTTCAGCAATAATTATATCTGCACACTCATGTTCAGCAGTAGTAATCACTTAATAGATAAAAGCAGTGCCACTATTACCTAGTTACTAAAGCTACATAATATAAGTAGTATGTCTGGTAAGACCTCACTTCCATTTGGCTTTAAAAGAATTTGAATAATCTATGCTTTTGATTTTGTTCTTTTCAGAATAATATTAAAATAAGATAATTTCTTGAATAAATATCACTTGATATTAGGAAAGATGACTCACAAAGATGCTGAATGGTGTGGCAAAAGTTTATGTCTTAAATAGTTAATTTGTAAAGTGAATGATCCACAAGCGGCTAATCAAGAACCATATAAAGTTCAATAAAATATACTGTTTTTGCAAGAATCACATACATTCATCGTGAAAAATGTAAAGAAGTGAAAATCATCCAGGGTTCCATTACCCAAAGAAAATCACTGATAGCACTTAGACAAATGATCTTCGGGAGAGCTCTCTGTGTATTTAAATACGTAGATATACATAAACATTTTATATAATATGTTTATAATACTGCTCTGTAATCTTTTGCACTCAGGAAAGGTACTGACATATTTCTATATAAATACAACTATGCTATTTTTTGTTTTATTAAATTAAATTTACATTTTATCACTGTGCTATCTACACACATTTATGTTGTCTGCAATATTTCAGTTTAAAAAAAATCTTGATTTTTATGCATGAATCTTTGTGAACTTGTGAATTACAGTCTTATGAAAAATTCCTAGAAGCAGTATGAGCAGGTTGAAAATTGAGCATGTTTTATATTTTGATGCATACCTTCAAACTGTACTCCAGAGAGAAAATACCAAATTACAAACAATAGCAGGACAAGGGATGAGGGGGATGATCCTAGAGAACAGAATCATGGACTATAACGGCAGCTAACTAAGGAAACTGTTCCACTGGAACAATATCCTATAAATGTTGATTTTCTATTGGTCTTTTCTTTCTTAAAATTGTTTAAATTATAAAATAAATCATAAATCTTCATGGTAGAAATTCAACTATATATTTTAATATCTTATTTTTAAATTAAATTGTCCTAAAGGAAAGTTTACCCTCATATACTAATTTGTAAATTATTACATATCATTTCCCTATCAACTTGTCCATCTCTCTATGTAAATTTATAAATTTGCTAATGCATTTTTTCCCAACCATCATACAAGAAATATTTGCTTGGTGTGTACCAACACCTGACACTGTACTAGTTTCCAGGGATGCTGCTCTCACGGACATTAATGTCTAATAGACAATCCATGAAACATAAATACATTTTCTTATATTTGACTTGTAGAACTATTTTATAAAACAAATTTTCTTCAACAAATACCATAACAACTAATTTTTTCCCAAAACACACGTAACTTTTTAAAAGTAGGAAGTACCAAATATGATTTGGAAATAAATAAGTAGAAATAAACTTTTAAAAATACAATACATAAATTTTAAATAAAAAGTTCTAATAGAAAAAAGATACAGTTAGCCCTCAGTATCCATGGGGGATTGGAGGTCCAACTAATTATAAGTGCTTTTACAGGAACAGATGGCAATAAAAGAGAAGCTGGCCATAATAATTAAGACCTCAATTATTACAGTACAATATTCTTGCCTTTCATTTACTAATATTAACTATTTGTGGATAAAATATGTCTACAGTGAGAAACAGATAGTTTATGACATATAAACACCTCAGGACAGTGCCTGTTAAATAGTAAAATTTAAATGTTAAGTGCTATTATTATACTACTACTTCTGCTTCCTTTATATATTTTGGTAAAATATATATATAACAAAAATTTCCATTTTCACCAATTTGAAGTGGACAAGTGGCATTAATTATACTCACAATGCCATACAACCATCATCACTATTTCAAAATTTTTTCATAATCCTCATCAGAAATTCTGCGCCCATTAAGCAATAACCCATTCTTCCTCATCCCAGCCCCTGGCAACCTCTAATCTACTTTTCATCTCTATGAATTTGCCTATTCTAGATACTTCATATACATGGAATCAAACAGTAACTGCCCCTTGTATCTGGCTTATTTCACTCAGTATAATGTTTTCAAGGTTCATCAGTGTTGTAGTATGTATCTGAACATCATTCCTTTTTATGGCTGAATAATATTCCATTGTACATACATACCACTTTTATTTATCTATTCACTTGTTGAGGGACACTGGAGTTGTTTCCACTTTTCAGCAATTATGAATAATGCTGCTAAACATTCACGTACAAGTATCAATAAATAATATTCGCAATACAGCAATGTACAAAGGTTCCAATCTTTCCATATTCTTTACAATATTTTACTTTCTGCTTTTTAAATTATTATTACTATAGTCATCTTGGCAATCTCATTGTGGTTTTTATTTGCATTTCACTATTGACTAAGCATGTTGAACATCTTTACAAATGCTTCTACTTCTGATACTATAACTACTCCTTTTCAACTATTACTAATATTGTCTGTACAAGAAGGAAAATGACTGGAGCTCTTTTTGCAGCTTTTATAGGAGACAGTAGTAGAAGGTGCGCTGGATTTGAGGTTTGTTCATTGACATATTCTTCCAGAAGTAGGAATGTCTTTCCTCTCTGGGCCAGAGATTATTTTAGTTATTTAATCACAATAAGCTAGAAATTATAAAGTATCAACCTTTGGCCAAAAAGGTTTCAGACTCCCTTTATTATATCTAAAATAAAGTATAAAGTATATCTGGAGATTGCCTGTATTACTTCTGCCATCTGCCTCAATAGAGAATTGCTTAATTGTCTCAATTAACATTCAGCACCCTGGAAATGGCACACATGCATTTTGATGATATAAGAGATGGTCAGTACATTCTTTTGTACCTTACTAGCTGACCATTGCAAGGTGAGGATGTTCTGAACACCTTTTGTTACATACCTCAGAACCGAAATTGAACCAATGAAAACATTTAATCATACGACTCTTTTCAAATATTTATAATTTCGAAACACAGATACTTTCTACAGAATTTGCAAGACATAGCCTTACAAGATTTTGAGAGGCACTATGAAAATTAATTGAAATCTAAACCAATAAATCTCATTCAAGAACAGTGAAGAGTTTATTATATTTTGTTTATCTAAAATAGTCTATTGATTGCTTATTAAAATTATACTGAAATTTTAGTAATTTTTAAAGCAAACTGAAGAAATAAATGCCAACCACAGAGTCCCATTAATCCTACAGAGTAGTTGCTTAATATAAGGGTATCAAGGACAGTCCTTTGAAATTTAGCTTAAAACAAAAGGCACTCAGAAATGGGTTATGCTTTTCCCCTCTTTTGGAAGAACTTTTTCCAAGAGAAAAATGTTTGATATAGACTCAAATATAAATATAGAGGTTCTGTGGTTTTACTTGATTCCTGTAAAAAAAAAAAAGAAAAGAAACATAAAAAAATCTCTTCTTTCCTGTAATGTGAGTCATAGGAGATACTGTAAACAGATTTAATCACAATCATACGTAGTTTTTTGTATATCAAATTTTAGACTAAGCAATCAGAGAAGCTCATGTTCAGGTATACTGTCATCCATTTATCACCAGGTCCACAAACTTCACATTACTTTATATGTGTGTGGTGTGTGTGTGGTATATATTCTATAAAGCAAACTCAACAAGTATCTTCTTTCACTTTCTAGAAAGCACAAACATTGAAAAAGATCAAGTGATCTGGTGGGATGGTCTTAAAGCACATGTTCCTATAAGCCTCCATTTAACATGATTTGAAAGACACTTAATAAATTTAATAAACATCTTAATATAAAGTGAGTCACACACAGCTGTTTCATCTCTTCATGGGCCAACACATTAAATATTGTTTGGAAAGAAAACCTAAATAAGATGACCTATGGGATTAAATCTACACAGTTACCACAAACTCAATAATATTAATAAACTTATTAAAGTGAATAAAATAAGACTAAAGATAAGCTATACTAGATTTATTTCACCCAAACAGATATAATTTCTAATAGGCATGGAAAAAATGTAAGCAAATAGGTTATTCCTCCTACTTAAACAGGCCTTTAACCTGAGGGAGTGATATAAAGGGGTGAAGCAAAAACTGGGGAAGAAGGCAAGGATGATGCCTCTCACCTCAGCTTGTCATCATTGTACTGGAAGTCTTAGCTAATGAAATAGTGTAAAAATAGGAAATAAAAAGGAAGAAGAAATTAAGCTGTCTTTGTTCATAGATGACATGATCATCTTTGTAGAAAATTTTGAGGAATTGACAAAAAAAATTCCTGAAACTAATAAGCAATTATAATAAGGTTGCAGTATACAAGATCAATATACGAACATCAATCCCTTTCCTACATAGAAAACACTATGAAATTAAAATCACAATACACTTTACATTACCATCCCCAAAATGAAAAATTTAGGTATATATCCAACAAAATATGTACATGATTTACATGAGAAAAACTACAAAATTCTGATGAAAGATATCAAAGAACAATTAAATAAATCAAAATATATTTCATGTTCATGAAAGGGAGACTGAATGTTGTCAAGATGTCAGTTCTTCCCAACTTGATCTATAAACACAATGCAATCTCAATCAAAATCCCAGCAAGGTATTTTGTGGATATTGACAAACTGATTCTAAAGATATGGAAAGACAAAAAAAACAAAACAAACAAACAAAACAGAATGGCCAACACAATACTGAAGAAGAACAAAGTTGGAGGACTGACACTCTCTGACTTCAAGATGTACTGTAAAGCTACAGCAATCAAAATGGTGTGGTATTGGCAAAAGAATAGACAAAGAGATAAATGGAACAGAACAGAGTTCAGAAATAGACCCTTATAAATACAGTCAACTGATCTTTGACAAAGGAGCAAAGGCAATACAATGTTATAAAGAGAGTCTTTTTAACAAGTGTTGCTAGAATGATTGGACATCCACATGCAAAAATATGAATCTAGACAGCGACCTTACCCCCTTCACAAAAAGTAACTCAAAATGGATCATAGGCCTAAATTTAAAATGCAAAACTTATAAAACTCCTAGAAGATGACCTAGGAGAAAACCTAGATGAACTTAAAGGCAATGACTTTTCTGATACAACATCACAAGCACATTCCATGAAAGAAATAATGTATAAGTTGACTTTCCACTCAAAAATTCTACTAAAAATACATGTATATACTGACTACAAAGGAACATGAGAGGATTTTTGGGGGGTGATGGAAATGTTTAATTTAAATCTTGTTTTAGGTGGTAGTTGTGAAACTGTACAGGTCTGTCAAAATACAAAGACTGGTACACCTAAGAGTGTAGATTCTATTTATGTGAATTACACTTCAATAAACTTGAAGAAAAATATACACATATACTTTAAATTAATTTTTAACTCATACTATTTTTGTCCCTTAAAATGGCCTTACTTTCTCTTCCAGTCAAAAGACAATCTTTTCCCATTAAAATGTCACCTCTTTTGAATTCTTTCTTGAAAACTCAGAATGAATTGCCTGCTCTCTTATCTATAATCCCAGAGTATTTTGTTTCTATCACTAGTGTATTGTTTATTATATTTTATTATAATTTATTTTATAGCTGTCTCCCATAATAAGGCTCTTAGTTTCTTGAAGGCAGAGAATGTTCTTATACTTTTAAAAAACCTTTCTGTTAGACTGCCTAATATATTGAAAACTTTCAATTTAAGTTGACAACACCATTATAGATACTCGTATTCAAGTGAAGTTCTAACAGTTATTAAAATGCCTGCCTAAAGATAACTTAATGAAAAAAAGTATTGGATTAATATATGACTCTGATAACAACAAGCAACTGTCCTTTTCTGTACTATGATGAAAGAAAAAAAAGTAGTGGTCACCTAAAAATTGTACACAAATATTATTGGGAAACTAATTAAATAACTCTAAGTGCAACCTGACCAATGCTTTAACAAGGTTACAGTTTGAACCACACCAGTCATCTGGTTTGCAAGATTTCCTGCTGGACATCAACACCAACCACTCGTTAGACCCAAAACCACCTTGGGAAATAGCTGTGGCTAAGATTTACACAGACCAGTAATGGACTAAATTACTGGTTCAGTTGAAAAACAGGTCAGAAGCATATATAACATGACAGAAATTGGAAAGTCAATGAAAAGAATTATATATCAGACTCCCAGCCCCACTCCTCAAAATTTAGCTGAAAGTTTTAAGACTCTGAAGTTGGAAGACTTAAAAAAGGTTTGGCAATTTTCTCACACAAACCATATAATTATCATGAAATGCAGATTTGGTGAATAACACCTTGGGAAAGATTATCACATCTTTAATATCTTTTTGATGGGAAATGAAGTAATCACATCAAAGACCTTTGGCATATTTTCTTAAAAGATTACACATCCATCTAGAGAAAGAATATAGAAAATAAAAAAACAATGACACTTTCTCTTCCATATGCAAGAAAAACATATTCCCTAGACGATGAGGGGAATTTTTTTAAGCAGAATATTTTATTTTCTCCAGTCTTATAAAATACATATTTTAAAATACAACATACTCCATTATTTCCCCCCAAATAAACTATATATATATATATATATATATATATATATATATATATATATATATGAAGTATATGAGGACACACAGTAAACACTGTGAATGATCATGAATGAGTATATTATATAATGAAGAATGCAATTTTAAGTACTAACATCAGTTACAGATAGAATGCTTGACAAAAAATAATAGAATATTCAGAAGGGTTCAACCCTGGTCCTGATCAGCTTATGGTAGGGACCAACAGTTTTCAAATTCTGTCCAACAGAGTACTAGACATCTCCATCTCCATTTCAACTAGAGTCACTATGGCTTTATTGGTCTTGTTTGTAAGAAAAGTCTTCAATAGAAGATTTAATCTAAGAAAAGGTTTGATGGCTAAAACAAACTTGCTAAAGTAGATAATGAAAACGTATATTCACACTTTTGGTTTCAGCTTTGACATGAAAAGAGCATGGAAGATCACCCTGATTCTTAAAACAAGAAAAAAAGCTGAAACAAACTAAAGATCAACATATGCCTTAGGTCTATCAGAGAACTGGGACAGAGCAAATCCCACCCCACCCCCCAAATTTACAAGTAGGAAATCCAGTGAGTCACAGCCAAGATCATCTTACCCAGAGCAGAAGCTACTGGAGATATAAACTGGTAGGCGCTTGAATGGTAAATCTGAGGAAGTGCTGGAGGCTGAGTGAGGATGTGTGACAGTGAGAACTCTTGAGAGCTGATGGCTCAGGGGATTCCACACACTTTTAAGGATTCTCCCCCCAAGAAATCCCATCAGAATTTCAGTATGAAGAGCCCAGAAATTTCCCCTCATGGTTCTGTTGAGGGGAGTAGAAAAAGTGTGAATTATTATAACCACCGTGAATTATGCCTAGAGCATTCTCCATAACAAAAGCCTATTCTTTAGGTGAAAAGACTTTATCAAAACCTTATAAACCTTCCATCTGGGCAAAAGGCCTTACCAAGATTCCAGCTCCCTCTAGCCTTCCTGGCTCACATAAAGGAGGGGGGGAAAAGTCAGCAAACATTTGTGAAGGTCACGGGCCCACTAAAAGATGAAGATTTAATCATAAGATTACAGAATACTTCCCCTCCCCAATGCCTTATATCACCAAACCAATAAGGTTCTAGTATATTATAGTGCATAACAGTTGAAAGAGCTGTAAGACGCAGACTCTTCTAAGGAGTTCTTAGGGAAGCCAAAGACAAGAGGGGAGACAAAAACAAAAACCTTTAAGGAATCTGAACCCTCTGGTAACTTACAGCAACAGAAAATATTAAACACAGCTATTCACTTCTAAACAAATTAACAAAACTTCCCATTAAGAGTCTATTTACCTCTATTCCAATTACATGTTACAACATGTTCATCTTTTTTTTTAATTGAGGTATAACTGACATATAACACTATATTAATTTCAGGTATTCAGTGTATTGATTTGATACTCGTATATACTGAGAAATGATCACTACAACAAATCTAACATCGGTCACCATACATAGATACAAAATTATCTTTTAACAAAAAAATTATAAGCATACTAAAAGGCTAAAAAGTCTGAGGAACAAATAAAAGGCATCAGAACCAGTTTCAGATATGACAGAGATTTCTGAATTATCAGACTGGAAATTTAAAATAAAAATGATTAATATGTTGAGGAAGCTAATGGAAAAAGAAGATAACATGCAAGAACAGGTGGATAATGTACAGATGGGAACTCTAAGGAAGAAACAAAGGGAAATACTAGAAGTCAAAACAAAAGAAAAGAATGCCTTTGATGGGTTCATCAGTACAGTCAACCTAACCAAGGAAAGAAATCATGAGCATTAAGATAGGTCAATAGAAACTTCCTAGACTGAAGTACAAAGTGGGGGAGGAGGGGAGGAAAACAAAAACACAGAGCAGAACAGTCAAGAATCATGAGACAATTTTAAAAAGCATAACATATGTGTAATTGAAATACCAAAAGGAGAAGAAAGAATAAAGCAGAAGAAATATTTGAAGTAATAACGGCCAAAATTTTTCTAAAATTAATGACAAATACCAAACCACAGATCCAGGAAGCACAGAGAAAATCAAGTAAGATGAACACCAAAGAAACCCCACAAAACCCCTACACCTATGTGATCATATTCAAATAGCAGGGTAAAAAAAAGAAAAAGAGAAAATCTTGGAAGAAGCCAGAGCGGGGAGAAAAACACTTTACTTACAAGAGGAAAAGGATAAGAATGACAGTAGATTTCTCTTCAGACCCATGCAAGCTAAAAGAGAGTGAAATATTTAAAATGCTGAAAGAAAAAAATCGTTAAGAAGAAAGAGCAGAGGTTTGCCATACCACATATTAACATATACCACACTGTAATAAAACATAGTAATAAAAATAGTATGTTATTTATACAAAAATAAACAGATTAGTGCAAGAGAATAGAAAGCTGAGAGGCAGACCCATGTATACATGGGAACTTAATAAACGATAAAGAAGCACCACAAAAAAACAATGTATAAAGGGTAAACTGTTCAGTGGTTCTCAAACTTTTGCATGTATCAGAATCACCTGAAGGATTTGTTAAGAGATTGATCAGTCCAAGAGCAGAGTTTATTTTTTTAAGTTTTTTCATCTTTATTGAGATACAGTGGACATGTAACATTGTGTAAGTTTAAAGTGTGCAACGTAACTTTTTAATTCAATTAAAAGCTATCTTATATTATTAAATTACATATTCCTGCTTCAGATTTTGATAGGAGGGGAATATTCTTTTCCTGATAACAAAAGTGACTCTTCAATTTATTGTCTCCCAAGAGCAGAGTTTTGGATTCAGTAGTCTGCAGTACTGCTAGGGAACATGCATTTCCAACTGCTCCCAAGCGAAGCTGACACTGAAGCTGCTGGCTCAAGAACTACAGTTTGAGATCCATGGCCTTAGTGTTTTCAGCAGCTCGGTTGAGCTGAAGAGAGCAAACTCAGGTGTCGGAGTTGCTGATTAGGCAAAGATGAGCCAAAATGAGAGTAATAAAGAAGGCTTTAATCACTTACTGGTCTGGTACAAGCAAGTGGCTAAAACCCCTTGACTCCGTGGAACTGAGCACAAGGTGAAGGCCAGGTGGATGAGCACAGAAGTGGGAGTCATCTCACTGCTGCAGGAGCACTGAACAAAAGCCTCTGGATGTTTTATGGACCCTGGGGCGGGAGGGAAAAAAAGGCAGGCAGGACGAGGAGAGGAAAAGTACTGAAGACTGAGTCAGAGTGGGGAAGAGTGTCTAAGTCTCTCTCTCCTCCTCCCACTAAGGAGGCCTGGGCAGAAGCACCTGAAGAAGACTTCTGCCCAGGGCCTCAGATAAAGAGCATTAGGAATGAAGGCACCTGAGGCAGAAATGCAGGTATGTGAAGAGCATGGCCAGCAGTGGGGCCTGAATACTTGAATGCAGCACCCTTCAAAGGCTACAATGCACTTTCCCTCTGAGACCTGCCAGGTAAAGCCTTTGTAACTGCCTAGAATCAGACCTGAAAAAAATCACATATAGGTTTTTAACCAGGAACCAGACTCCTTAAGTATATGCTACTAGGCAAAGTGGCTCATTTTAGGGAGAAACATGAAAATGGATACTGAATCTTTATCTAACCTTATAAACAAAGTAAGACTACAGGGGTAAAATACCAAAATGTGAAAGGTAAAATTATAAAGTTAATAAGAAAAACATGTACAAATAAGCCTCTGGCTGTAAGGACAATAAAGAAATTCTTAAAGAAATTTAGTACAGACCACAAGGCAAAAATGATTAATTGGATTACATCGAAATAAGGGATTTTTTTTTAGTAATAGATACTAAGAACAAAGTTAGTATTCCATTTACAGATGAAAGAAATTTGTTCTATCTAAAAACCTGTAGGGATTAATATTTCAATTTACAAAGAACCCCTGCAAACTGACAAGAAAAATAGATCAAACTCAATTTAATTAAAAAAAAAGGTTAATGAATAGGTAATTTATTGAAAAGTTAATCCCCAAAGTTAACAAACTTATGATAAGACATTTAAGTTAAGAATGAGATACCTATCGCTTATTAAAAAAAGTAAAAATTTGGGAATTCCCTGGTGGTCCAGTGGTTGGGACTTGGTGCTTTCACTGCCACGGGCCCAGGTTTGATCCCTGGTCCAGCAACTAAGATCCTGCAAGCCTCACAGTGCAGCCAAAAGAAAAAAAAGTAAAAGTAAAAGTTAGAAGCTGGACAATGCTAGGTCTTTGGGGAAAAATGGGGATGTAGGAACCTGTGCATCGCTGGCAGGACGATAGCCTTGTCACCACCACTCTGGAGAACAAACTGGCAGCAGTTTGTTTGGGATGTTAAATTAAACATCTGCATGCCTATCATACAGCAGTTACACTCTTGGATGGAGATGATGATAAGGATAGATAGATGAACAGACTGTTTGCTTTTGTTTTTTTTTTCTTGCACCTTATAAGGGCACATAAAAGTTTCTGGGTTGGTGAAGAGTTAAGAGACAACCTAGATATCCATTACGGGTGAGTGGATAGAAGAAAATGGTGAATTCATACCACGGATTCTGCAATTTAGAAAAATAAATTCAATTTATACATAGTAACGGATTGTATTCACATGCACATATAGCAACAGTTTTAGATTTTTTGAGCAAAATGTTCGGTGGATTTCTCTTAGAAGCATAGGAAACAATGCATTCTATACATAATAAAATTTTTGTAAAATAAAAATACATGCACACAAAATAATAACACACAGATTACAAGAACACATTCAAATAAGGACACATTAAAATGGTTCCCCCAATCAGAGGGAAGACACTGGGAGCAGGGAACAAAGATAAAAATTTTATATATGTACACATACATACACTTACACACACATAGGGAAGGGCCTTGTAAGACACAAGAGGATAATATGCCAAGAACTGAGGAGTATGATTACCCTTCTTCACCTAAGGTTAAAAAAGAAAAAGATTACAATTACATCGATAAAGTGAAAAACTGTGTTACTGACAGCTAGCCCAAGAGGAAGAACTGTGAATGGAAACAAAACCCGCATTTTTCAAAACACACTTGAATCACAAAATAAATAAATTGTGCCAGACCTAGCCATGATGTGTATAACAGACTATGTAAGCTCAAATCTTTTAACGACATTTCACTCAGACCCATACATTCCAAGAACACAGAAAAACCAACCTAACAGTAACTCTAGACAGATTCATGTATTTTAAAGATCACAGACTGTCACAGCAACTTTTAAAATACACTTGATCTTAGCCAAAAGACCAAGAAGCAATGAGCAACTTTTAAAATAAATTCTGACAAATCTTTGCAAGACCATTCTATGACCAATTATAACCCCCCCCAACTCTATCATAATTCATCCCTACTCCCCCTTTTAGAGACATTCATTGTCCCCTTGGTATGTATTATCCTTTGCTGCAGCAAGCTTTAAACCACACTCTGTTAGACTACAGGTGAGTTCTTGGCAGCCTTTGACTCATGGGTTTTAACAGGAAGGCACGGTGGGGTAAACAGAAGTGGCTGGTCTGGAACAGCTGGAAGCTGCTGGCACTCTAGAGCTTTCCATCTACTCCAGGTCCTTCTACTCTGAGGAGAGCCTACAGGATCACTGTTTTGGGCACAACTGCAAACTCTTCATGTAAGCTCTGTTCCAGGTAGTCTAATCTATTTGTTCCATTCATTTTAATGCAAAAGCAATATAAATATTAAATTAGTTAATAGAGTAAAATGCTTAGAGCATGCACATATATAGCATAATTGTACATGCTTTTCTGGACATGCTACTTATGGTAAATCTGATAATTTTATAATCTGAACTTCAATCCTCACTTCAACTATTTATTTCCTCTTTCATTGCCGCTCATACTATCGAAGTGTTAAAACATGAAAGGGATAAATGGAAAATTCATAACTATCTATGAAAAATTTTTTTGAGATAACCTAATGGGTCACCATTTCTTGAAACAGACCTTGAAAGGAGTTCAAGTGAGAATTTAAATGAAGAATATTACTTCCAAGCTTGATTCAGACAATCCTTGTGGCCACCGTAACAATGCTTTGAGTGTCCAGGTAACAGAACTATATTTCATCTAACATCAAATTTCTGATTCATGAGTTTTAATCATAAGGTACCAAAAAGAATGATTAGCCTTCCAATATGAATTATTAAATTGCTTATATGACAGAGAATCCATTGAGGATCTTTCTCATGTCTCCATTTTTCATTAAAATCGTTATTTAAAACAGAACACATTTTTAAAACCCTGAGCAAAGAAAATAAATTTAGTAGGTAGAAACTAGTTTTCAGGATAACTTTTCTGCAATAAGCAGCTTTGTTATTATTTCTGCTATCTACTTTCAATACTTTATTTTCTAAAAGCTAATAGAAAGTATTTCATGGGAAATTATTTCTACCCAAAGAACTAATTTTATCCAGGGTGGATATTTTAAAGAAAATATTAACATTTCTGCAGGAAAATACCCAAGATATTGGTTTACAGAAGTAAAATGTTTTTTAAAAAAAGTTGTAATTGTAAAGATAGAAAGGTTTTTAAAAAATATTCAAATTAAGGATTGGAGTAAACAGCCTACCACTGTATAAAATATTCTCATATCATGTCCTTAAATTTAGCAAAAGATATTTATGAATCTAGACAAATGAGGACATTTTAAATCCACAAAGACAATGTCAACTCTACTTATGTCCCTGTCAATCTGGATCTCCATTCAGCAAACGCACAGTGAATGTAAAATTAAATTCAATTTCTAGAATCACAAAATCTTTAGATCAGAAAGGAACTTAAAAGACACTATCTGACTATTCATCCAATGCTTGAAACCCCTCCACAAATTATCCATTAAATGATTGCCCATGTTATGACAAGTTTACTCCAGAGAAAGGAAATTTGCTACCTGAAGGGAACACTACTCACTATCCCTTTATATTAGGTTGAAATATGTGAAATAGTTATAGGTAAAAATGGTCTAATATAGCCTATTTCATATCAACACAATACCGTCAGGTGAACCTTATACCACTTTGTATTTTCATGTTGAGCTAAAATGTTTCCTTCTAGCTTCAATACATTGACCCTAGTTCTATAAGGTTCCAAAAGAAGTCTAATCTTTTCTCATATAACAATCTTCCAAATAGGCAACTTATTTCAAGTACCTTAAATTGTTTTTTATACTATATGTCTGCGTGTGCCTTCAACCCTGTATCCACTGTCCATTAAATATCTTCCAATTTGAATACATATTTTTAAAAGTATGACACTCAGTACTAAAAGGAATTATGTGATATAAGTTTAAAAAGAGTGGGACCTCCCTCTTCCTTTTTTTTTTTTTTGGAAAGTTAATTTCAATTACATCAGACTAAAATGGCATTAGTTTTTAAAACTTGCCTTTACAACTTACTGTTAAATAAAAGCCCTAAATGTTAAATACATGTTGTATGGCTGAGTTTGGCTCCTAATTTTCTACTAATGTTGAAGTTTTAAGTATAAGACATTAATTATTCCTTTTGAATTTTGACTTTGGATATAGCCCCACTACTCCAGCCTTTTAAAATACTTTAAATACAATTTAATGTCATATACAAATGTGTAAAAATGCTTTCAATATTTTTATCCAAATCATTGATAATAATATTGAGCAGAATAAGGATGAAGGCATCACTGTGGCATTCCACTATAGATCGTTCTTCCAAGTGGATATAAATATATAAATCCAAATATTTATATATTTGGTGGGGCCATTTAGCCAATTTTTATCTAATGCCCTTGCCCTCATGTATTTCATACTTTTGTTCGCAATGATCTTTGAGAACTTAATTTATTAAATTTGAGATAATCTGTCCTGCTCCATTTTCCTGTCTATCCTAGTAAATCTGTCCTCCAAAGGGTAAGTTTAGTAGGACAATATTTTCTTAAGAAACCAACTTTGGTTCTAGAAGTTACCAATCTCCTTTAACAATCCATTCTGGAATCATGCTACGAAAAATCTCAACAATCACCAGTTTGTGAAATATTCTTTTTGAAAGTTAAGAATACTTTTGCATTTGTAGTGTAGAGTACTTAGCTCATTCTTTTATCACAGGTAATGTTTCACTGTTTTCATTTGCAAGTTCCTTGATCACAATTCACCTGGACAGGCAACTATGTACATATTATCAGCTGACTGGTGCACAGTATCAATCTTCTCACTACTCTAGGGCTTCTGTTCTCCTTTACCAATGTCCTCTGTGAAAAAGTGATTTTTATACTGAGGGAGAGTAGTGAAAGAAAAAACAAAACACAACACAGGACTTAGAGAAGAAAAAATTAAACAGAAGTTCTAATTTCTCCTTTTGATCACTACAAATTTTCCCCCAAGCAATGAGTAGGACTATTCTTTCCATGGCTTTCTTCTTATGTAAACATTACTTACATTATTTTAAATGAGGATGATGATTGGCCTGTTCTCTCAAAGAATATATTCAGAAGAAAGAGGAAGTAAGCTTCTTATTTTCTGTATAGATTTCAATTTAAAATTTCACTTCTTTATTCACTCTCAAATTTACTATACGCAGAGAATAAAGAAAAGTGAAGTATGTGGTAAGAGAAAAAAACAATCCTATGGCTAGCCACAATCTGCCAACATTATCACTATATACATTTGGGACAATAATTAGCAGGTAATAAAATGTGTTTTTCCTGGCAGATAAATGGTCTCAAGGCACACTTTTTCTGCATATTTTATGAGAATGAGACTCAAGTGATCCTGATGGTATGCTAAGAATGGATTAGAATAATAATGCCATAACTCTTATAAAAATAATAAATATTAGTGTTACTGTTTATAACCATTATAGCAAATGAAATTAAATGAAGTTAAAAAAATTGGTAATATTTGTCATTAATGGATTCTTGTAAAATTTGAAATTTGATACCTACCGTTTTACTCAAAGAGCAGTATGAAAAATTAATTACAAAAAAACTGATGAATTAACATAACTAAATGAATTTTGTTTGAATTTACAAGAAAACTAAACTTTGACTATTTTGATGTAATTATAGTACTTTTGGTTATGCACAGTAAAGATGACAACCAGAAGTCTTCAATACCTTTCTAAATAAATAAATAATCATATGATATACAGTAAGCATTTGGCATGTCCTAAAATGACAGAGGTGATAAGAGTGACATATGCAAATGCAGGCTTTCCAGCACTTTCATTGACTATATAAATAGCCAAACAAAACTCCAATAAACAAATAGTACAGAGTATGTATAGAAAAGCATGACAAAGGGCTTAAGCATCCTTAAAAGGTCATGGCAATCTCAAAGATAGGCAAATAAATACAAAGTACCAACTGCATTAGTCAGGATTCTCCACAGAAACAGAACCAGTGTGGGGAGGGAGAATTGAGATTTATTTATTTCAAGGAATTGGCTCATGCTACTGTAGGGGATGGCAACTACGAAATCCTTAGGGCAAGCAGGCAGGCTGGAAACCCAGGATTTCTACGTTACAATATTGAGGAAGAATTTCTTCTTTCTTGGAAAACCACAGTATTTGCTCTTAAGATGTTCAACCCATGGGATGAGGCCCACCTACATTATTTAGGGTATCTCTTTTACTTAAAGTCGACTTACTATAAAGGTTAATTAAATCTACAAAATACCTTCACAGTAATATCTAGACGAGTGTTTCACCAAATGATTGAGCACCACAAGCTAGCTAAGGTGAGACATAAAGTAAACCATTACACAAACCTAAAAGGTTTTATTTATCAAATTACCAGTTTAAAAATGTGTTGTTAAAAGCTCAGTGAATGAGCACCTTCTTGTATTGCTTAATACTTATAAATTGGTAAACACAGAATTTTTTCAACATATATTATAAAGTCTTCAACTGTTAATAATATTAAGAGTAATAATGACAACAAAGGTTCTTGCCATATAATTAATTTTACTTCTAGACATCTATGCCAAAGAAAAATACAAAAACAAAAATAATATATGGGCAAAATTACTCATTGCAGCATTCTGTATACTGGAAAAAGAAAATCACGACTAACTTAAAAACACACCTGTAATAATGTTAATTAAAAATGGGAAGATAAGCTATAATCACAAGTATGAGGAAATGAACAAATTGGTGGGGAACAGAATAAAATATAAATAGCACTTAGGTGGACTAAGGTTCTTTTTTTCTTCTTCTTCCTTTATCTTTCATTTTCCAAGGAACAGGTAAACACTGAGGGCAACAGAGAGCTGCATGGGGGAAAGGACTGTGTTTTATTCACTGCTTTTTCTCCAGCACTCAGCAGAGTGTATAATACATACAGATGTCAAATATTTGCCTAATGAACACTACATATTTAAAATAGAAAAAAACAAAAACATTGTAAACAAATGAACTATCTACATCTTTAGTTTCCTCATTTTTATTTCATTTCCATTTAGAGCTATTTGGATATCAAAGCCCACTTGATAACACTGCTAAAATACAACCATTTGATCTAAACCTATGTAGAATCGTTTTAGGTTTCTCACACACATAAAAAATCAGAAATATTTCATCTAGAACCAAACTGTGAATATATCAAATCTTCTACATATTTCCTAGATTACATAATATATAAGAAGAGGGTACAGGCAATTTTAAGCAGATTTTAAAACACAGATGCTAATCTTAAAGAGTAAATTAGCTTCATTATTTGAAATGAATCAAATATTCATTGTAATCATCTGCCCAGTTTCACTTACTGAAATTTCTTCAAGAACTTCATAAAAATCTACACTTTTGTAGCTTATTTTACTAAAATGGAAAAAAGCACTATTTATAAATAATGTTGCAGAACGTAATATTATTTTTTGGAATAAAACCTATAAGATCTGTTTGGTAAAGACAGTATAATGCAATAAGAGGGCTGAAAATGTCGAGAATATTTGCTCTGACATAAAGTATATGACCCATTTGAGTTTCACAAGACCTAATTCTGAAGTAGAAATTACAATGCCAGGATTTTAGGTAGTTGTAAACTAAACCTGTAATTTAACTAGATGGTAAGGCTGAAGTAGAAATGCCAAAAATTGTGATCAAAGAGGCATTGTTTTTTGTCTTGTTTTGCTTTTAGGTTCATGCAGTACAAAGAATACAATAAAAAAAAGGCAGGCAATATTTGAAATCACAGATATGAGCCCTTCTGTTTGCCAACTGTGTGATCCTGGGCAAAATACTTATCTCTAAGCTGTAGTTTTGTTATCTGCAACATGTAAGAAATTAAGCCTTTCGCAGGAGAATATAGTAGGGCAGCGGTCCCCAACCTTTTTGGCACCAGGGACCAGTTTCGTGGAAGACAATTTTTCCACGGACCGGGGTGGGGGGATGGTTTCGGGATGATTCAAGCGCATTACATTTATTGTGCACTTTATTTCTAGTCTTATTACATTGTAATATATAATGAAATAATTATACAACTCACCATAATGCATAATCAGTGGGAGCCCTGAGCTTGTTTTCCTGCAACTAGATGGTCCCATCTGGGGGTGATGGGAGACAGTGACACCCGAAGTGTGTTGCTTATGTCCAGTCTACTCCGTAATCTCGCTTTGGTTGCTGTCACTGCAGAGAACCCTGCTTCACAAAGATAGGAAGCTGGAAATGGAAGCAGGTCTTTCAGTGCTTTTGTGGCAATCTCAGGATATTCCCCCTTGACTTTAATCCAGAACGTATGGAGATTTGAAGTTGTCTCAAACATACCTTTAAGGCCACCGTCATTTGCGATCTCAAGCAGTTGATCCTCTTCTAGCACGGACAAAGTCGATTATTCACAGATGGGTTGCGGATCCATTCCTTCCCCGTTCAGGGGTCTTTTGTGGTTGGGAAGTAACGCTCAAACTCTTCTGAAAGCTGAGACAGGTGATCATGCCCCAGCCAGGAGAAAGAAGGCCCTGGCTCAGTCTCTTTCAAAATCTCTGCTAATGTTTGAAACATGTCAAAAATCCTAATGTTCACTCGTCGCCCCCATAATTCCAGTCTGGCTTTGAATGCAGCCACTTTATCTGCCACCTGAACACAGTTGTCGTTCTCCCCTGAAGTGACAGAGTGAGTTCACTGAGCAGGTTGAATATGTCACACAAGTAAGCAAGTTTTGCGACCTATTCTGTGTCACTGAAGTGTGCTGCCAGTGGTGACTGTTTTTTGAAAAGAAATCTCTGGAGTGGCTCTTGTAACTCAAAAACTCTGGCCAGTGATCTACCTTTAGAAAGCCATCTCACTTGTGTGTATAAGAGAAGACGTGCGTGCTCTGCGTCCATCTCCTCACAGAGCTGAGTGAACAGACGTGAGTTAAGGGCATGTACTTTAATGTGGTTGATAATTTTAATCACATCCTGCCAAACAACGCTGTTAAGTTCAGGTGACATTTTTCGGCTAGCCAGCATTTCTCTATGTATGACACAGCGTGTAGACTTACATTCATAAGCAACATCTTTGACCTGAGTAGTGGAACCAGAAAGCCATCCAGTCATGGCAGCCGCTCTGTCTGTACATATACTGACACAAAATGACCAATTCAGTTTTCCTGATATGTAATCATTTAAAAACTTGAATAGTTCTGCAGCTGTGGTGTTGGTTGGCAACAAAAGTACACATAACATATCCTCACGCACGTCCTCCTGAAAAATATATCGCACAAAAACAAGCATTATTGCCTTGTTGTCAACATCGGTAGACTTGTCAACCTGGATTGCATACCACAATGACTCACTAATCCTCTCTAACAATTGTGCCTCAGTATCCTCTGCTATTTCATCAATTCGTCTACTTATAGTGCTAGCCGAAAGAGGAACACGTGCCACCTTCTGAACTGCAGCCTCTCCTAAAAGTTCACGACAAATGTCCTTAGCAGCAGGCAGGATCAACTCTTCACCAATACTAAGGGCTTCTCAGCTTTAGCAATGCGGTTAGCCACTAAGAATGATGCTCTCAGTGCAGACACATTTGATGAAGTGGTGGCCTTCAATAATTGCTTCTGTTCTTCGTGTTCACGTTTTCTTCTTTTGAGAAACTCCAAAGGCTTGTCTTTTAGTGCAGGGTGCTTGGTCTCCGTGTGGCAAAGCAGTTTTCAAGGTTTCATGGCTTTGTTGGATAGCCGGTCGCCACATATTACACAAAGCGGGCTTGGAGAACGTGAATCACCTGTTGCAATGAACCCGTAATTTAAGTAGGACTCTTGGTATTTTCTTTTAAATGCAGCTTTCTTTTTGTTGGCAGTCTTAGAGGCTTCTGCTGTCTCATCATCGTGTCTTTCCCCCTTTTCAAAGAAGCTCTCCAGCGACGTTTGTTTTTTATTCATTTTGGCTAGGGTTCGCTTGTGGGCTTACCAAAACTGTGAGACAAGTGCACAGTGCACGAAAGAGGCACAGACAGAAGTGGTAAATAAAATAATGGGCAGGCCAAGCAAGGACTAAAATAAGTGTCGGATTCTGACTGAAAGCCTGCCACCAGATGCAGCTGTACAATTGAAGCACATCAACACACTTGCCACTATAAAGCCTGCCACCAGATGCAGCTTAATTGTCACTTGCCACTCACTGATAGGGTTTTGATATGAGTCGGCACGCAGTTGATTTATTATGGTCTCTGTGCGGTCAGACCTCTCTGCTAATGATAATCTGTATCTGCAGCCGTTCCCCAGCGCTAGCATCACCGCCTCAGCTCCACCTCACATCATCAGGCGTTAGATTCTCATAAGGAGCATGCAACCTAGATCCCTCACATATGCAGTTCACAGTAGGTAGGGTTCACACTCTTATGAGAATCTAATGCCACTGCTGACCTAATAGGAGGTGGAGCTCAGGTGGTAATGCAAGCGATGCAGAGTAGCTGTAAATACAGATGAAGCTTTGCTCCTTTGCTGGCCACTCACCTCCTGCTGTGCAGGCTGGTTCCTAACAGGGGGTTGGGGACGCCTGTTGTAGGGATAAAGTGACCTGTCTGTAAAGCAATTAATACAGTATAAATAGTAGTAGATAATAAATAATTGTACTAAGTTTATAAAGAGAACTTTAAAAATTCAAACTTGCTATAGGATTTTTTAATACATATGTTATAATGACAAAAGTCACTCAATTCATACTCTGTATTTTTAAAAAATTATACTTAGTTTTCATGTCATTTAATTTTTATAAATGTCCTTTAGGCATCTGACAAAGAAAAGCTTCATTATCATGTATTCTTTATATTTTGTAAATGACTGTGTTCAAATACTCTATACCTTGATTTCAGAGTTCCAAAAATTATATTCAGTGGAACACCAGTATTCCATGGATATAAACAATGTTCCAAAAAAAAGTGTGATCGTGAAAGAAGCTGGGGAAATGATAAAGTTTCTTTAAAACAGAACTGAAAGCTTATACTATGTAAATGTGACTACTGAACTTTTTTATTCCCTCTCTCTTCAGAATCTCTATTAATAGTGAATTATAAACTTACTTTTTACTTTTTCCAATATTATCTGTCATAGGCACACTGGTATGTTTAATTAATGCCAACTGAGTTTTTAGTGAATTCTCCTTCTATTTCTGACATTTTTTGCTTTAAATTAAATCTGGAATCAAACCCAAATTTTGTTGCCTATTAGATGGGTGTTACCATATTGACTCATTGATTATCATTGTTACAATCTCACAGTGTCTTTATAAAGAAATAAATAAAATAGCACACGTTATGGATGTACCGTAGTAATAGACACATAGTAAATATTGAACTGATGGTACTAATTGTTGTGATTATTAAATAACTAATTCCTGGTTATTTACTCTATTACTGATTAAGTTATATAAATAAAAATGAACTTACAAAATGTCTTTTAATAAATTTTGTTCAAAAGTCTACTTGGACAAAAGCAGATATTTTATTGATACTACTACTTCCGCTTACTTTTTATGGGAATTGGATTGAAAAGCAGTATTCATTTTTTCATATTTATCCTGTGTTATTTTGTTTTACGAGTCTCTTGTAAGCAGTAAATGACTGAATTTTGCTTTTAAATCCAATACGATCTGAAACTCTTATAATGTAAGAAAAAAATAAGACCATGATAGTTTTTTTTTAGTTGAAGTAGAGTTGATGTACAATGTTGTGGCAATCTCTGCTGCACAGCAAAGTGACTCAGTTATCCACATAGAGACATTCTTTTCTTACATTATTTTCCATTATGGTTTATCACAGGATATTGAATTTATCACAGGATATTGAATTCCTGTGCTACACATTAGGATCTTGCTGTTTATCCATCCTAAATGTAATGGTTTGCATCTACCAAACCCAGACTCGCAGTCCATCCCTCTCCCTCCCTCCTCCCCCTTGGTAACCACAAGTCTGTTCCCTATGTCTATGAGTCTGTTTCTGTTTTGTAGATAGGTTCATTTGTGCCATATTTTAGATTCCAAATATAAGTGATATCATATGGTATTTGTCTGTTTCCAACTTACTTCACTTAGTATGATAATCTCTAGTTGCATCCATGTTGCTGCAAATGGCATTATTTTTGTTCTTTTTTATGGCTGAGTAGTATTCCATTGTATATATGTACCACATCTTCTTTATCCATTCATCTGGCGATGGATATTTAGTTGTTTCCATGTTTTGGCTATTGTGAATAGTGCTGCTATGAACATAGGGGTGCATGTATCTTGCTGAATTATAGTTTTGTCTGGGTACATTCCCAGGAGTAGGATTACTGGATCATATGTTAATTGTACTTTTAGGTTTCTGAGGAACCTCCATACTGTTTTCCATAGTGTCTGTACCAACTTACATTCCTACCAACAGTGTAGGAGGGTTCCCTTTTCTCCACACCCTCTCCAGCATTTGTTACTTGTAGACTTTTTAGTGATGGCCATTCTGACCAGTGTGAGGTGGTACCTCATTGTAGTTCTGATTTGCATTTCTCTAATAATTAGTGATGTTGAGCATCTTTTCATGTGCCTACTGGCCATCTGTATGTCTTCTTTGGAGAAATGTCTATTAAAGTCTTCTGCCCATTTTTCAATTGGGTTGTTTTCTTTGTTGTTGTTGAGTTGTATGAGCTCTTTGTATATTTTGGAGATTAAGCTCATGTCTATTGCATCATTTGCAAATATTTTCTGCCATTCTGTAGGCTGTCTTTTTGTTTTGTTTATGGTTTCCTTTGCTGTGCAAAAGCTTGTAAGTTTGATTAGGTCCCATTTGTTTATTTTTTAATTTCAATTGCCTTGGGAGACTGACTTAAGAAAACATTGGTAGGATTTATGTCAGAGAATGTTTGGCCTATGCTCTCTTCTAGGAGTTTTATGGTGTCATGGCTTATATTTAAGTCTTTAAGCCATTTTGAGTTTATTTTTGTGTGTGGTGTGAGGGTGTGTTCTACCTTCACTGATTTACATGCAGCTGTCCAACTTTCCTAGCACCACTTGCTGAAGAGACTGTCTTTTTCCCATTTTATATCCTTGTCTTCTTTGTCAAAGATTAATTGATCGCAGGTGTGTAGGGTTATTTCTGAGCTCTCTATTCTGTTCCATTGATCCATATACCTGTTTTTGTACCAATACCACACTGTTTTGATTACCGTAGCTTTGTAGTATTGTCTGAAGTCTGGGAGAGTCATGCTGCTCCTTTATTTATTTTACTCTGGCAATTCTGGGTCTTTTATGATTCCATATAAATTTTTGGATTATTTGTTCTAGTCCTGTGAAAAATATCATGGGTAATTTGATAGGGATTGCATTAAATCTGCAGATTCCTTTGGGTAGTATTGCTATTTTAACAATATTAATTCTTCCAATCCAAGAGCATGGGATATCTTTCCATTTTTTTGAATCCTCTTTTATTTCTTTTATTAATGGTTTATTGTTCTCAGAGTATAAGTCTTTCACTCCTTGGTCAAGTTTATTCCTAGGTATTTTATTTATTTATTTGGTGCGATTTTAAAAGGTATTTTTTTTTACATTCCCTTTCTGATATTTCATTGTTAGTGGAAAGGAATGCCACCAATTTCTGAATGTTAATCTTGTATCCTGCTACTTTGCTGAATTCATTTATTAGATCTACTAGTTTTTGTGTGGTGTCCTTAGGGTTTTCTATATATAGTATGTCATCTGCATATAGTGACAATTTTACCTCTTCCCCTCCAATATGGATACCTTTTATTTGTTTTTCTTGTCTGACTGCTGTGGCTAAGACTTCCAATACTATGTTTAATAGAAGTGGTGAGAGTGGGCATCCTTGTCTTGTTCCAGATTCTAGCAGGAAGGCTTTCAGCTTTTCACTGTTGAGTATTATACTGGCTGTGGGTTTGTCATAAATGGCTTTCATTATGTTGCAACATGTTTCCTCTATACCCGCTTTGGTAAGAGTTTTTATCATGAATGGATGTTGAGTTTTGTCAAATGCTTTTTCTGCATCTATTGAGATGATCACGTGGTTTTTTACTTTTCTTTTGTTAATGTGGTGTATTGCATTTATTGATTTGCATACGTTGAACCATCCTTGTGAACCTGGGATGAATCCCACTTGGTTGTGGTGTATGATCTTTTTTATGTGTTGTTGGATTTAATTTGTTAATATCTTGTTGAGAATTTTCGCATCTATATTCATCAAAGATATTGGCCTGTAATTTTCTTTTTTGGTGGTGTCTTGTCTGCTTTTGGTATCAGGTTGATGGTGGCTTCATAGAATGTCTTTGGGAGTGTTCCCTCATCAATCTTTTGGAAGAATTTGAGAAAAACTGGTATAAGTTCTTTTTACGTTTGGTAGAATTTGCCTGTGAAACCATCTGAAGACCATGATAGTTTTACTTGTTGGCCAGACTAATGCTATTTCTACACAAATGTAGTAGTATAAAGTGAAATTAGATGGTCCTCCGAAGATTCCTATAGCATTCTGTGCTTACTCTTTTCTTACCAATATCTCTTATTTTACTGTAGTTGCCTGTTACTAGTTTGACTTTCCACACTGGACTGTAAGCTTTGGGGGACATAGACGTTTTTGTTTTTAAATCCCCCAGACCTACTTCAAGCCTCGGTATAAAACATGCAAAAGTGTTTATTGTTTTTATAGAATAGCTGACAAATGAATGAAAAGTGAATCAAGGAATGAATAAATAAGAAAATGCATATTAAGCACTTTGACAAACACCTAGAACATGATTAGTCCTTGTTAGATATTATAATTATTTAGTGACCTTATTTTTATATTTGACTGTTGAACTTTGACTTGCCTTTATCTTCTGCACTTTGTTTTTCAATTAAGATATAACTGAAACATAACATTAGTTTCAGGTGTACAACATAATGACTCAATATTTGTATATACATAGTTATAAACCAAAGTACAAGATCTATACATTGAACACTATACATTGTGTTATAAACCAAAGTACAACATCTATACATTGAAACAAACCAATGGTAAAAGCAATCAAAGAGGACACAAATGAAGATATCATTTTTCATTGATCAGAAGATTCAATAAATCAATAAATTCACTGACTCAACACAACTCAAATCAAAACACATCAAGATTTTTTGTAGAAATCAACAAGCTGATTCTAACGTTTACACTAAAAGAGGAATTAAAAGAGGTAAAAAAGGTTTATAAAAGAAAAAAACTTGGAGAAATCACACTATGAAATTCAAGATATACCATAAAGCTACAGTAATCAAGACAATGCTGATTTTGGCATAGAGAGCAATGAAACAGTCCAGGAAAGGACCCACACACATATGATCAATTAATTTTCAACAAAAATGCAAAGACAATTCAACAGAAAAAAGGATTTTCATAAATGGTGCTAGAACAATAGGATACCCACATGCAAAGAACAAAACGAAACAAATTTGGTCTATATCTCATGCCTCACACAAAAATGACTCAAATGTAAAACCTACAACTTATAGAGGAAAATATAATCTTTTTGACTGGGGTTAAGTAAGAAGTTCTTCTGTGGGATACCAAGAGTACAGTTCATGAGAAAGAAAACTGATAAACTGCATCAATATTAAGAACTTCTGTTCTTCCCAAAGACACTGTTAAGAGAATATAAACATTTACAAATGACATATCTGATAAAGGACTTGAATGTAAAATACGTTCAAAACAAAATAAGAAAATTAAGAATCCAAAATAAAAATGAGCATAAGAACAGATATTTCATTAAAGAAAATGTACAGATGGTAAAGAAGCACAGGAGAAGATACTTAACTTTATTAGTCAAATGCAAACTGAGTATAACTTAAATGCATATTAAATGCAAGTCAATGCAAATTAAAACCATATAAGATACCACTACACAGCTACTGGAGTGGCTTAAATTAAAACAAATAAACATGATTATACCAAGCGCCGCTGAGAATTTAAAAAAACCTGAAACAATCATACATTGCTGGTGGGCATACAAATGGTATAACTACTTTGAAAAACAGTCTGACAGCTGTTATCAAGTTAAGCATATACTTAGTAACAACCCAGTTATTGCGAATTTTTAAATGAAAACTTATGTTTATTCCAAAATTGCATGTGAATATTTTATAGCAGCTTTATTCATAATCACCAAGAACTGAAAACAACCCAAATTTCCTTTAAGTGGTAAATGGATAAACAAATTGTGGCACATCCATACATGGAATACTACTTAGCAATGGAAGAAATAAACTAATGGGAAATATACAACATGGATGCATCTGAAATGTATTATAATAAGTGAAAGAAATCAGCCTCAAAAGGCAACATACTACTTGGTTCTATTTATATGATATTATAGAAAAGGCAAAACTATAGGTACATAAAACAGATGAGTGGTTGTCACATATCAGGGATGAAGAAATTACAGTGGCTACAAACAGCACAGAAAAATATTTTGGGGTGATGTAATTCTTCTATATTTTGATTGTGGTTCCTTATATGATTGTGTTTGTCAAAACTCACAGGACTACTTTCACATGGATAAATTTTATGGTATGCTAATTATAGCTTTTTTAATAAAAAATAAAGGCAAAAAAACCAATGACCACGCACTTTGAATGTAAAGAATTGTGTGAAAGCAAATATTCTAGATTCCAGGCCCAGTACTAGAAGCTCATATAGGTTCCTGGTGCCATTATACAAGGGACTGATCATCACAGACAGAGCAAATTTTAGTGAATATGGGAAGAGCAGTAGCAAGGTTCAAGAAGTACAAATAAAAGCACAGAACAAGATGAGACAGAGGCCACCAAAGCAACATAACTGAATGCAAAGATCAAGGCCAACAGGAGGAAGAGGCCAGTTTATATGTCTATAATCACTCATATACATAATAACATATACATAATAAATATGTATATAATCATTGATATCGATGGGTGTATCTGAGTACTGATGAGTACTGATAAGACGTGTCCTGACCAAACTTTAATCAGGATTCTCTAAGCCCTCTTCTCTACTAGGCCTCAACCTTGGCCCCCATCCTGGCCAGGTCTGCAAGGCCCAGTATTAGCAAGAATCCTGCTAAGTCAGGTTAGAGAGAATCCCCCCAACCCTTGATATCCAATCAAATTCCTCATTCCCCACTCTTGATAACTGATCACTCTCCATATTTAATCAAATTCCTTATCCCTGTCCTTGACATCTGAACCCTTTGGATTGCCCTCAACAAGAATTCTGTTACATCAGTTTAGCAAGAATCCCCCCTACTCTTGATGTCTCATAGTAATTTTCCATCCACCAATCCCCCTAACCTGCTTCCCTAGCTATAAATTCCCACTTGTTCTTGTTGCAATGAGTTGAGCCCAATCTCTTTACCTTATTGCAATAATCTTGACACCTATCACAACAGTCTTGAACGAAGTATTCCTTACCATTCAAATAAGAGTGAGAATAATTTTTTCCTTAACAGTACACATAAACACACACATTCACATCTATGCACCTTGATTACACACAAGAAGCTTTTGGGTAGGAAAAGATTGGTAAAAGAAAAATACAATTTCCAAAATAGTTCCTACCTATATATATACCAAACTAGTGCAGCAGCAACAATGGTAATAGTGATAGTGGCATAACCCCCTCCTGTCAGAAATAATGCTGTAAAGAGAGAAAGTTAATAAGAAGTTAATTAGATGTAAAGATTAGTATCTTTTTTTCCTGTATCAGATTTTTGGGAACCCCAACTGGATGGGGAATGCTCTCTAGGTACTGACTTCTCATCCAAATATAACATAAAGTTTTAAGGGCCATTCCTGCTCCAGGACAAATTATCTCACAAATAAGTCTTCAGGAAAAAAAGAAAAAAACATTGATCAACATTGAATAGTCTGAAAGTATCCTGACAATTATACTCAAATAGCTTTTGTAGTGAAAAATATCATTAATAAAAAGACATAAAATATGCTGAAACTCTTCAGAAAGTAATTTCAATACTTTTTTCACTTTATTCTTGGTTTTTTGAATCATATCTTCCACCTTGATCATAACCACTATATATTAAACATAGGTCTTAGCAAAATTTTTTTAGGTAGAGAAACAAATTTCAATTCAAAACAATTGTTTCCTGTACTGAGAAAAAAAACTTAAATAAACATAGTTTTTCTAATGCAATATACTCATTTTAAAAGGTTATTTGCAAATCACAATGTTACACGTAAAATCACACTTTGCATATTTTATATTATGATTTCACGGATATATCATCATTAACAATAAATTTACTTCAAAAAATTTATTTTAAAATGTACTTTACAAACAAATAATTAACATTTTAAGCTGACTCCTAAACTGGATGTCAAGAGATGAACCTTAAAGAAAATGGGGAAAAATGATTAAAGTAGATAAACATTAAAGTAGGCTATAAAAAGATAATGAGTATCTGAGCCCATAATATTACTAAAATGCTAGCATATTATACTTGAAACCCTTGGGTTATCTTCATTTAATTGTTTTCCATACTATTTGGGCAGTAAGAAGAATTGCACTCCGACCTCCACCAAAAAGGTCTGATTTTCAGTTCTAAAGCATTACTGTCTTAAATGAGGGGAAATGGTGTTCTCGCTGTTTCTAAGGGATTCACACATATAATATATCTCACAAGTGTGTGATTTAACAATATGCCACTTGGTTTATTGCTACCTTCTTGCCCTTAGTTCTTCTCTCCATGGGCTTTTCTCTGTGTTTCTTTTTTCTATATTTAAGGTGCCAAGACGACAATATTTTTCTGTTCTGCCCAAGCAGAATGAGAGTGCATGCCTTGTAACAATCTATGACTACCAATTTTCCTCTAAATGAATGCAGGGAATATTTTAAAACATCCCCATGATCTGGAGATGATACTCAGAAAACCAAGCGTGAACAAATGCCTGTGCCATACAGAAGAGAACAATGTGATATGTAGGATATTCAGGAGACCAGGCATAAATCACCATTCCTTAATCTCAATTCAAGCCAGATATGATTTTCTCTCATTTTAAATGTATTCTAGTCAAAGTAAATTTTTAAAATTAAACCAATTTTTTAAATGCTGGGTACTTTCTCCTTTTCAATCACATTTTTGGACACTTTCATACATTAATATTCAAATCTTACCCACTTTTCAACTAAAACGAACTCTCACTTTCCACCTTGCCCTACACACAGAGAAAACAAGGACTTTTTACTTGCTTGTAATCCAACCTGACTTCTTGCCTATGTTTATTAATTACAGTAGTAATTCTTAACTGGTAAACTTTTCAGTGGGTTTCTAGATGCATATACTTCTGTGATAAAGTTTGGGTTCTAAAAAAAGAAATTTGATTAACAGTATAAAAGTTTTTGAAAGATCATGAAGCCAAAAGAGTCTTGATATATTAAGATAATGCTAGCTGCTATCAACAAATAATTCCCAAAATTTCAATGACTTAATACAAGTTTTCTTTCTTCTTCACAGAAATGTTCCTAAATAACAGAGTCCCTCCAAATGGTAATTTAATCTCCCCATATCTATGGTTCTGTCATTGACAAAGCACTTAATGTTTCTCTTACAAGCAAAAGAAGAAAGAGATGGCAGACAGAGCCCATCTACTCCTTAACCATCTTGGCCAGGAAGTGACACATTACTTTCACTCACAAATCACTGATGAAAAGTAAGCTACTTGAACTTTGTTTACTGTCCAGGGAAATCATAATATAAATTAAACTGCTGAACTTGAAAAAACTTATTTCATATCAACTGTTTTATTTGACAGGTATTTCAAGGGAGGATATAATAGCAAAAAGAGGCTTTTACGAACTGCATCAACCCCATAAAAGCAAGGGAAAAGGCTCCCTGGGGGAGCAGTGGCTAGCCAGGGACAACTCTAATATGTAAGAAGAACAAATTTTGGTGGGTCGTTAGATACCACTGCCATGCCTGCGCAGGATGTTTAAAAAGTCAAAAATAAATTAAAAGTAAAATTACAGAACACCAAAGATAAGGAGAAACTATTAAAAACAACCAAGGGTAAAAGGCTATCTACAAAAAAAAAAAAAAAAAAAAAAAAAAGACTATCTACAAAATATCAATAAATTAACTAACATTAGACACCTCATAAACAATAAGAGAGATTGAAAGACAATGAAATAATATCTTCAAGGAAAATAACTGTTACAGAATTTTATGTAACACTGAAACGTCATTCACAAATTAGGGTGTAACAAAAATTATCAGAAAAAACAAAAATTAAGGAAGTTTATACTACAGAGTTAATAAAGACTATAATATAGGAAGTAAATTGAACACATGAGAAAGGAGAGAAGGCAAGAAGTAAAATGAAATATAAAATTTGTAAATATGTGAGTATATCATAATAAGAAATGAAATAACAATAACATTTTGGGGAATTTAAGAACAAACTAGAACTAAATATTAAATAATTGTGGGTACATGGAGTAAGAGCAAAAACATGGTAAACTCTGTATAATGTTGGCTCTTTAGGGAAGGAGGAGGAAGGAAAACATAACAGAAAAGTTCAGCCTTAGCTTTATTTGTCACCCCACCCCCAATGTAAAAGATCTGAAGTAAATATGTCATAATGAAACTGGTGGAGTTCAGAACCTGCTATCCCAAAATATGACACCTTGATATATTCAATATTTTAAGCTAAAGGAATTTGAGGAAAGGCACGTGTGAGAAGGACTCTCTGACCTCCTCCTTCTTGCCCAAAGCAGATCGAAAGACCCTCTTGTCAGAAGGGCCCTCTCCATACCCTGAGGAAAGGCGCATCCTTATCTCTGAAGACAGAGGGATGCCAAGAGGAATACAAATTAACAGGTTTTGCTAAGCTTTCCCCAATTTACTACCTTTACGGCACACCCTTTTGTCCTATCATGTTTTTCCATGACTTTACTTCATGAATCCTAGTATAAAAACACTCAGATATAACTGTTTCTTTGGGTCTTTATTTCCTTATGAAGGCTCTCATGTCATGTAAAATTATGTTAAATAAATCCATATGGTTTTCTCTTGTTAGTCTGTCTTTTGTCAGTTCAATTTAAGGGCCCCAGCCAGAGAACACAACATGGTAGTAGGGAAAACAATTTTTTCTTCCCCTACAAAATCATTTGTTAAATCTTGATACTACATCTATTAATTTTGTGTTTGCTCTATTTAATTACAGGAAATGCAATTAAAATATGTGATAAGGGAAGTTTCAAAATCAATGGAGAAGGAATTATCCAAACCTTATACAAAAATTATGTTTTTTAAAACATAAAACTGCCAAATGCTAACAGAAATTATAGCTAGATTGAAAAATCTAAACATTCTTTCAAAAAGGAAACCTTAAAAAAAACATAAAAATGGATGAGTGAACTATTTCTTGTATTTCAGGAGAATGGACACCCTTTGCATAAAAGTAATCACAAAGGAACTGATCAAGAGATTTCTCCACATAACTATAGCTACTAGTTATTGAATATTACTATATTCTAGGTGCTGTGCTTCATTTAATCTTTATACAGCCCTGTTGAGATACTTCAATTAACTGTAATTTAGAGATTTTAAAAAGAGGCACAAAGAAATTATATAGTTGCCCCAATCCAAACTACTAATAAAGAATAAAAGACACCCTTTGAAGTGGCTTCTTAGTTCACAAAGATTGCAAAAATTGACATGTCCTTTCTTCCAACATATCCCTTTAACTGATCTGATGTTAAAAACACCTAAATAAAGTGGGGAAATGGAATTCCTTCCTCTAAATTTCTGAAACTTGAAGGGTGAGGAATTAAGCATAATGAGTGCTGAAGATGAGCAATACAGAGGCAATACTAAAGAGTGTTTCTCAAAGTTCTCTGACAAGTAGTACGTGATTAGTCTATTAGAAATACCTATACTTGGAATCCAACTAAATCATTAAGAATAAAAATTAATAGACAAGAAGCCTGTTAATCTGAAGAGTGAACAAATATCCCCAGTATTCTCATTAGCAAGAAATTTGGAAAACACTGCCCAAAATGGTGTTTCCTAATATTGTGGAAACAAAACACTCTCCTGGATTCTTGTTAAAAATACAATAGATTGAAGCACATAAAAATGCTGTTTTCATAGACTAAAAACAGTTAAATACTGCCAACTTCATAAGGTTCAACCTCATATATTCCTTTGCCCCACTGGATTTACTGCATCAGACTCTGCAGGAAAGAGAACATTATTAACAAGTTAAGTACAAGGGATTTTCATAATAAACAAAATTTGAAGAAAAAAATTATCATAAGTAGGAAATTAAGAGCTCTAGATATTAAAATTCTCCAAGTTACACCAGTTCCTGTTCTAGATAAGTCAGACTGGCAAACTTCAGTTCAAATCTAATCTGGAGCTTGAGTTTTATTGAATTTCTATTGAAACACAGCAGTACTCATTCACAAATTGTTTATAGCTGCTTTCTCACTGTAACAGCAGAGTTAAACAGTTGCAACAGTGAGCCTAAAATATTTACTATCTATCCTTTTTGGAAAAGATTTGCCAAACTTCCCTTAAAGCAATCAAAAAATAAAACAACAAAGACTTGTAAATGATAAACCAATAGAGGACATAAAATGAAATAATTAAAATAATCCAAAAGTCGGCAGAAAAAGAAAACGAAGAATACGTGGAACAGATAGAAAACAAATAGCAAGATAGTACCTTTAAAACCCCAAAATACTGACAATCACATTAAATGTAAAGAGTTTTAAAAATATAATGAAAAGGCAGTGATTAGATAAAAGGAGTAAGAGTTAACTACATGCTTTCTACAAGAATCCTATTTTAAACATAAAGATACAAATAAGTTAAAAGTATGACAGGAGAAAATATACCATTCTAATAATAATCAAAAGAAAGGTGAAGAAACTATATTAATATCGTATGAGGTAGATTTCATAGCAAATAATATTATCAGAGAAAGAGGTGGGCATTTCATAGTGTTAAAGGTAAAATTATGTGAAGAAGACATAATAATCCTAAATGTTTATGCACCAAATAGAAGTGTTTCAAATTGCTGGGGATGAAAACAGAACAAAACAAAACAAAACAAAAAACAGAACTCCAAGGGGAACCAGTCAAATGCATAAGTATAGTGAGACATTTTAACACATGCCTGTCAATAATTGGTAGACAAATAGAACAAAAATCTGTAACAACATGGAAGACTTGAACAACATGACCAAAAAACTTGATCTAAATGATATTTATTAAAAACTTCACCAACAGAAGAATGAACATTCTTTTCAAGTAGACAAAGAACATTTACCAATACAGACTGTATTATGGGCCATAAAACAAATCTCAGAAAAGCATTTAAATCATATGAAGTATAGTCTCTGTCTACACTACAATGAGATTAGAAATCAGTAAAAGAAGTACATCTGGAAAACCACAGAATATTTGAAAACTAAATAACACATTTCTAAGTAATCCAAGGGTAAAAAAAGAAATCAACAGAGAAATTTAAAAGTATTTTTTCTCACTGAAAATGAAAACATGACATTTGAAACTGCGAGACACGTATCTAAAGTAGTACTTAGAAAAGAATTTACATCACTAAATAGGTTATTTATAGAAGAAAGATTTCAATCAATGACCTAAGCTTCTACCTTAAGACACTAGAATAAGTGCAAATTAAAACCCAAGTTAAAATTAAGCTAAAGAAATAAAATAATAAAGGTCAGAGTAGAAATCAGTGATGTAGAAATCAGAAAAAACAAAAAAGAAAATCAATGAAATGAAAAGCTGACTCTTTGAATTGATAAAAAAATTATAAACCTCTACAAAATTAATGAGGAAAAAAGAAGACACAGATTACTAATATCTGGAATAAAATAAGAGACATCACTAAAGTTTTATGAAAAAATTACACACACATACATATACATACACATATATATGCATATATATATGTATATAATATATATTTGTTTGACAAAATCCAACATCTATTCCTGGAATAAACACTCAGAGTAGGAAGAAAAATACTCAACCTAATAAATGGCTTTCACAAAGATGTCTATAGCTAACTTTATATCTAATGATTAAAAATTGAATGTTTTCTTCCCATGGTCAAAAAAGAAGGCAGAGATATCCTTCTCCTTTAACATTTACTAGAGGTTCAGCCAGTTCAATAAGTTAAGAAAAAGAAACAAAAGGCATCAGATTAACTGGAAGATGCAACAATGTCTCTACTCTCAGACAACAACTATGTAGAAAATCCCATGGACTCTACAAAAAAAGGTGCTTAAACTAATAATGGATTTTAGTATCATTACAGAATACAAGACCAATACACAACAATCAATTGTATTTCTATGTACTAGCAACAGGCATTGGGTAATTAAAATTAAAAACATAAATAAATGTCAAACTAGCATTAAAGAAATATGAAATACATTGAGATAAATTTGACCAAAAAAAAAATGTGCTAGACCTGAACAGTGAAAAATTTTAAACTGGGAAATTTAAAAAGACCTAACTAATTGGGAGATTGGGATTGACATATATACACTAATATGTATAAAATTGATAACTAATAAGAACCTGCTGTATAAAAAATAGATAAAACTTAAAAAGGAAAAAAATGAAAAAAGACCTAACTAAGTGGAGCAATAAACTGTGTTCTAAGGTAAAAAGACTCAGTATTGTAAAGTGGTCAATTGCATCTAAATAGATTCAACACAATCCCAATCAATATCTGTGATATAATAAGAAATATATATTAGGTCTTTACCCCCAGTTCCCAGCACAAGGCTTCTAAAACCCTTGGAATTTCCAGAGTAAAAGGAGTGAAAGGAGTATCTTTTGTTATACACAACAAGACCCTTTCAACCATACATGAGTTTATGCTAATGAGGAGACTCTTGGTAGGCCTCTAGATAGCTTCAGGATGGGGGCTGATTGTCAGAGGACCAAATCACGTGACAGGAGGGTTGGAACATTTAGCCTCACCCTCTTCCCCAACTTCTAGGGAAGGGAGAGGTGCTGAAGACTGAGTTAATCAACAATGGCCAATGATTTAATCAATCATACCCATGTAATGAAACCTCCATCAAAACCCCTAAACAACAGGATTCAGAGAGCTTCCAGGTTAGTGAACACATCAAGGTGCTGGGAGAGTGACATACCCAGAGAAGGTATGAATGCTCCACAGTGCCCCTTCTCACCCTTACTTTGCCCTATGCATCTATTCCATTTGGCTGTTCCTAAGTTTTATACTTTATAATAAATTGGCAATAGTAAGTAAAGCATATTCCTGAGTTGTGTGAGCCATTCTAATAGATTATCAAACCTTGGGAGGCATTTGTGGAAACCCTTGATTTATAGCCACTTGGTCAGAAATACAGGAGGCCTAGGACTTGGGACTGGCATTTGAAGTAGGGTAGTCTTATGGAACTGAGCCCTTAACCAGTGGGCTCTGCACTAACTCTGGGTAGTGTCAGAATTAAATTGACTTTAAGACATCCAGTTGGTGTCCACATAGAACTAGAGAATTGCTTGGCGTTAAAACCCACATATTTGGTGTCAAGAGTATTTGGTTGTGAGTAAACACAGTTCAAAACATCCCAGCATGCTTTGCTGTAGAAATTGACAGGCTGATTATAAAAATTACATGGAAATATGAATGACCTACAATAGCCAAAACAACTTTGAAATATAAGAACAATATTGCAGGACTTCAAGACTTATTAAGTATTTACAGTAAATAAACAGTATAGTACTGGAGTTGAGATAGACAAATAGATAAATGGAACTGGTAGCGAGTCAAGTAATAAACCCACACATACATGATTGATTTTTTGATGAAGGTAAAAAGGAAATTTACTGGTAAAAGAAGAGTCTTTTTAGCAATTAAGACTATAATGCTTAGATATCCATATGCAAAAAAAGGGAACTTCAATCCATATCTAGAACCATATATAAAAATCAAAGGAATACTTTGAATCACTTATAAACCTGAAATTATGAACTAAAACTTTTAAAATTAAACATAGAAGAAAATCTTTTTGATTTGGGGTTAAGACTTCTTACATATAACACCAAAAGAATGACCCATAGAAAGAAAACTGAAAAACTGGATTTCATATCATTTAAAACTTCTGCTCTTGTAAATACATTAGAAGAAAAGACAAGCCATAGACTATGGTAAAGTATTTGAACATCAAATACCTGAGTAAAGATTTATATCCAGAATATGTAAAGAACTCTTAAAATTCAATCATAAGAAAACAATAACAACAAATTGGGACAAATGTCCCTTCTCTAGTTAATATCTTTTAATAGCACCCAATTTCCTGTCAGATAATGTGGTAGACAAGGTCCTTTATGATCCTTTCTATGGCATAAAATTATCTTTCATTTGGCAGTCTCAAATAGCCTCACCCCTTGTCAAACATCTATATTACACTCTCTCATCTAAAGGATTTTGAATGTGCTATTCCACATACGTCTCTCATGCTCAATTCTCAGTTCTGACGTCACTAAAATCTATGAATGCTCAGAGAACTCATCATTAGTCCAATAAGTCTTCCCTTACTTAATATGAAGGAGTTATATACTCCTTTAATGTACTCTCATGTAACTTTTTATTTCATCATGACTTACCACACCACTTTGTAATTATGTCATCTGTCTTCCTTACTTACTAGAAGGACTGTCTTGCTCACGTTATATCCATATAATCCAGCAGAGTGCCAGTCATATAAAAGGCCCTCATTAAATAAGGAAGAGAGAGAGAGGGACAAAATGTTGGTCTAGCATTCATATAAGTGGCCCCAGGACAAATGTTCAAAAATTTAAAGGTCGATGACGTTTTTATACCACACACATGACAAAACATGAACTACAAATAAGTAGCCTTTCTTCTGTAGACTAGAAATCACAAAATGTGAATCCTAGCCCTGATTCTGAGAGTAGCCAGACAATTGATCTTGGCCAAGAATAACAAAGTTGATAATAATGTAGCTAATATCAACAACTACCTAGAATGTGCCAAGTTCTATCCTAAGCACTATGCAAATCTGATGTCATATAATACTCATAACAATCCTATGAGGTAGGAATTACATTTTATAGATGAGAAAAATAAGGCACAGAGAGGTTAAGGGACATTCCACAGAAACATAGCTAAGTGACAAAACCAGGGATAATTCAGGCAGTCTGACTCCAGTGCACAGGCTTGTAACTACTCTTTAGTGTTAACTTGCTTTTCCCTTAAATTCTTAATTTGAGAAGAACAACAACAAAAAAAAAACGAGAGCAAGAGAAAAAAAGAGACACATATACACATGAAAGGTTGAACTAAATTATTCCTAAGGAATCATTCAGGTATTATTTTTACTAAATTAAATTTATTTATTTCAAATTTCAAATGACATCTCAAGAAATATGATTTGAAAAACATGTGTGAGATAACATTTCTACACTTTACATGATTTTTACCTAATAAACATATTCCCTTTTAAGTGTTTAGTTTTTTAAATAGTATTTCATCACACTGAATTGCTTACGATCCTCTAAATGTCCTGTGGTAGTCTTGAGTGCTCTTCACCAAATATTTCTCAGTTGATGAACATGGGATGTCTTTCCATTTATTTAGATTATTTTTCATTTCTTTCAGCAATGTTTTGTCATTTTTAGTTTACAAGTCTTTCTCTTCCTTGGTTAAATTGATTCCATGGTATTTTATTCTTCAACACGCTATTGCAAATAGCAAATATGTAGTCATACCCACTGTTAAAGATTCAATGGGTTAAAGTGCCTCCAAGCAAAGTGCCAATAAGGCTGTGACTGTCCTGTACATCCTTTCATTTGGACCAAGTGGTTTGGGGAAAAGAGACCACTGGGATTTCCTCAACCCAGATTTGATAAAAAAGTTATCTTTAATCAGAAAAAGAGAGACACAAACAGATAGGCAAGCATGAGGGTGGAAAGCATATAAACATATTAAATCTAGAACATAGGTCTCTAAAATAACCATGGGTCTGCATCTGACAAATGGAGCTGTTTGCAACCAAACAGATAAAAAGCCAAAAGAATCATTATCCTGAACTGTGACTATTTGCTACCCTAAAATGACCCAGGGCTCCTGAATTTTTATAGACAGGGATCAGGCCGAGAAATGGTATAATCTCCAATACTCACATTAGGTATAGCCAAAAAAAAGATCTTGAAAAATTTTAACCCTACAAGATTAAAAAGAACAATGGACTACAGACCCTGGCCCTAAACTCTGAAAAGTAAATCACAGTAAATCAAATCACAGTAAATCAAAGAGCAATCCTACCCCCACAGCAGAGATCCTTACTGAATCTGTTCATTGAGGTTTTAGAATTGCTACATACTAATGGTAGCTATGCATCTCTGATTCTTCATTTTTCCTACTGAGAGCATATATAGTACATACCCAACCTTTATCTTGCCACTATATACTAGATATGTTGGGGATAAACAACATACATTTCAGTTTCTGGTTCTTCAGGTCAAAAGGGACTATATATCTGGACCTGATGATACAGAGACTGCAACACATTATTCTCCACCTGTCACTCAAAGATCCTGGACTTCTGAGCTTGAGGCCATAGCTGGATAGAACTTACCTCTCCCATGTGGGCAAGTAAGCAAATTTGCCTGAGACATGGAGACTGGGAATATTTGGTGACCAAAAGAGCAGACCGTGGTATATTAGTTCTACTTATCAAATATTTCCTGCCCTCTCCCTTCCAGATTCATAGTAGGATCTTACTTCCTGGCCCCATTATGACTGTGTGGGGCACTGTAGATACAAATTGGGAGTGGAAGTGTCATTTCCAGTCCAGAATGCTGACTTACCAGTAGGAAATCTGACTGGGCTTTTTTTCACTCTACAAGATAACAGGTAATGTTACAACAGGAACTATGCTATCAGGCTAGTTCCTAGGGTGAGGACATCATGAGACTGAGCCCCCAAAGAATTCTCAATGTACATGGAGAATTAGTAAGACATAAACCATTGCTATCTGAAGCCAAAGAGTTTAGGGCATAACTTAGCCTGGCTTGGTTAATGCATGCTTTATGCTCTTTCACAATTCTATGACCTATTATTCTCTGTGAGTTTTCTGTCCATTTACGTAGTCATATACTTCATATCTCTGGCAAACTGGTATTTCACCACCTAAAAGAGTATAATTGTTATATCAAATTTATAAAATTTCCTGTGTATTTTCTCTTCCAAGCCACTTATTAAAAAGACACTGAGGAGGGCTCACGCCAAGGGGTACTTCCCAGAACTTCTGCTGTCAATGTCCTTGTCCGTTGGTGAGCCACTGCTGCCCCAGGCCTCTGCAGGAGACTCTCCAACACTAGCAGGACACAGCAGGCCAGGAAAGATACAGGACTATCACCACAGCCTATTATCGTGGGGCCATGGGCTTTATCTTAATGAATGACATCACAAATGAAGAATCCTTCAGTGCAGTACAGGATTGCCAGGTGTCAGGGCTCTGCCTCTAAGGTGGGAGAGCCAAGTTCAGGACACTGGTCCAAAAGAGACCTCCCGGCTCCATGTAATATGAAACGGCGAAAATCTCCCAGAGATCTCCATCTCAACGTCAAGACCCAGCTCCACTCAACGACCAGCAAGATACAGTGCTGGACACACTATGTCAAACAACGAGCAAGAAAGGAACACAACCCCATCCATTAGCAGAGAGGCTGCCTAAGATCATAAGAAGGCCACAGACACCCCAAAAAACACCACCACACGTGGACCTACCCACCAGAAAGGCAAGATGCAGCCTCATCCATCAGAACACAGGCACTACTCCCATCCACCAGGAAGTCTACACATGCCACTGAACCAACCTTAGCCACTGGGGACAGACACCAAAAACAACGGGAGCTATGAACTGGCAGCCTGAGAAAAGGAGACCCCAATCACAGTAAGTTAAGCAAAATGAGAAGACAGAGAAACACATAGCAGATGAAGGAGCAAAGCAAAAACCCACCAGACCTAACAAATAAAGAGGAAATAGGCAGTCTACCTGAAAAAGAATTCAGAATAATGATAGTAAAGATGATCCAAAATCTTGGAAATAGAATGGAGAAAATATAAGAAACGTTTAACAAGGACCTAGAAGAACTAAAGAGCAAACAAACAGTGATGGACAACACAATACATGAAATAAAAAATTCGCTGGAAGGGATCAATAGCAGAATAACTGAGGCAGAGGAACGGATAAGTGATCTGGAAGATAAAAGAGTGGAAATAACTACTGCAGAGCAGATAAAGAAAAAAGAATGAAAAGAATTGAGGACAGTCTCAGGACCTCTGGGACAACATTAAACGCACCAACATTTGAATTATAGAGGTCCCAGAAGAAGAAGAGAAAAAGAAAGGGACTGAGGAAATATTTGAAGGGATTATAGTTGAAAACTTCCCTCATATGGGAAAGGAAACAGTTAATCAAGTCCAGGAAGTACAAGGAGTCCCATACAGGATAAATCCAAGGAGAAACACGCCAAGACACATATTAATCAAACTATCAAAAATTAAATACAAAGAAAAAATATTAGAAGAAGCAAGGGAAAAACAACAAATAACACACAAGGGAACCCCCATAAGGTTAACAGCTGATCTTTCAGCAGAAACTCTGCAAGCCAGAAGGGAGTGGCACGACATAAAGTGATGAAGGAGAAAAACCTACAACGAAGATTACTTTACCCAGCAAGGATCTCATTCAGATTTGACGGAGAAATTAAAACCTTTACAGACAAGCAAAAGCTAAGAGAATTCAGGACCACCAAACCAGCCTTACAACAAATGCTAAAGGAGCTTCTCTAGGAAGGAAACACAAGAGGAAGAAAATACCTACAATAACAAACCCAAAACAATTAAGAAAATGGTAATAGAAACATACATATTGATAATTACCTTAAATGTAAATGGATTAAATGCTCCAACCAAAAGACACACTCTGGCAGAATGGATACAAAAACAAGACCCGTATATACGCTGTCTACAAGAGACCCACTTCAGACCTAGGGACACATACAGGCTGAAAGTGAGGGGATGGAAAAAGATATTCCATGCAAATGGAAATCAAAAGAAAGCTGGAGTAGCAATTCTCATATCAGACAAAATAGTCTTTCAAACAAAGACTATTACAAGAGACAAAGAAGGACACTACATAATGATCAAGGGATCAATCCAAGAAGAAGATATAACAGTTGTAAATATTTATGCACCCAACATAGGAGCACCTCAATACATAAGTCAAACACTAACAGCCATAAAAGGGGAAATCGACAGTAACACAATCATAGTAGGAGACTTTAACATCCCACTTTCACTAATGGACAGATCATCCAAAATGAAAATAAATAAGGAAACACAAGCTTTAAATGATACATTAAACAAGATGGACTTAATTGATATTTATAGGACATTCCATCCAAAAACAAGAGAATACACATTCTTCTCAAGTGCTCATAGAACATTCTCCAGGATAGATCATATCTTGGGTCACATATCAAGCCTTGGTAAATTTAAGAAAATTGAAATCGTATCAAGTATCTTTCCTGACCACAATGCTATAAGACTAGATATAAATTACAGGAAAAAATCTGTAAAAAATACAAAAAAATGGAAGCTAAACAATACACTACTTAATAACCAGGAGATCACTGAAGAAATCAAAGAGGAAATCAAAAAATACCTAGAAACAAATGACAATGAAAACACAACGACACAAAACCTATGGGATGCAGCAAAAGCAGTTCTAAGAGGGAAGTTTATAGCAATACAAGCCTACCTTAAGAAATGAGAAACATCTCAGATAAACAACCTAAGCTTACACCTAAAGCAACTAGAGAAAGAAGGACAAGAAAACCCCAAAGTTAGCAGAAGTAAAGAAATCATAAAGATCAGATCAGAAATGAATGAAAAAGAATGAAGGAAACAATAGCAAAGATCAATAAAACTAAAAGCTGGTTCTTTGAGCAGATAAACAAAATTGATAAACCATTAGCTAGACTCATCAAGAAAAAAAGGGAGAAGACTCAAATCAATAGAATTAGAAATGAAAAAGGAGAAATTAAAACTGATACTGCAGAAATACAAAGGATCATGACAGACTACTACAAGCAACCCTATGCTAATAAAATGGACAACCTGGAAGAAATGGACAAATTCTTAGAAATGCACAACCTTCCAAGACTGAACCAGGAAGAAACAGAAAATATGAACAGACCAGTCACAAGCACTGAAATTGAAACTGTGATTAAAAATCTTCCAACAAACAAAAGCCAAGGACCAGATGGCTTCACAGGCCAATTCTATCAAACATTTTGAGAAGAGCTAACACCTATCCTTCTCAAACTCTTCCAAAATATAGCAGAGGGAGGAACACTCCCAAACTCATTCTACGAGGCCACCATCACCCTGATACCAAAACCAGACAAAGATGTCACAAAGAAAGAAAACTACAGGCCAATATCACTGATGAACATAGATGCAAAAATCCTCAACAAAATACTAGCAAACAGAATCCAACAGCACATTAAAAGGATCATACAACATGATCAAGTGGGGTTTATCCCAAGAATGCAAGGATTCTTCAATATACGCAAATCAATCAATGTGACACACCATATTAACAAATTGAAGGAGAAAAACCATATGATCATCTCAATAGATGCAGAGAAAGCTTTCGACAAAATTCAACACCCATTTATGATAAAAACTCTGCAGAAAGTAGGCATAGAGGGAACTTTCCTCAACATAATAAAGGCTATATATGACAAACCCACAGCAAACATCATTCTTAATGGTGAAAAACTGAAAGCATTTCCTCTAAGATCAGGAACGAGACAAGGATGTCCACTCTCACCACTATTATTCAACATAGGTTTGGAAGCCCTAGCCTTGGCAATCAGAGAAGAAAAAGAAATAAAAGGAATCCAAATTGGAAAAGAAGAAGTAAAACTGTCACTGTTTGCAGATGACATGATACTATACATAGTGAATCCTAAAGATGCTACCAGAAAACTACTAGAGCTAATCAATGAATTTGGTAAAGTAGCAGGATACAAAATTAATGCACAGAAATCTCTTGTATTCCTATACACTAATGATAAATATTCTGAAAGAGAAATGAAGGAAACACTCCCATTTACCACTGCAACAAAAAGAATAAAATACCTAGGAATAAACCTACCTAAGGAGACAAAAGACCTGTATGCAGAAAACTATAAGACACTGATGAAAGAAATTAAAGGTGATACAAACAGATGGAGAGATATACCATGTTCTTGGATTGGAAGACTCAACATTGTGAAAATGACTATACTACCCAAAGCAATCTACAGATTCAATGCAATCCCTATCAAATTACCAATGGCATTTTTTACAGAGCTAGAACAAATCATCTTAAAATTTGTATGGAGTCACAAAAGACCCTGAATAGCCAAAGCAGTCTTGAGGGAAAAAAACGGAGCTGGAGGAATCAGACTCCCTGACTTCAGACTATACTACAAAGCTACAGTAATCAAGACAATATGGTACTGGCACAAAAACAGAAACATAGATCAATGGAACAAGATAGAAAGCCCAGAGATAAACCCACGCACCTATGGTCAACTAATCTATGACAAAGGAGGCAAAGATATACAATGGAGAAAAGACAGTCTCTTCAATAGGTGGTGCTGGGAAAACTGGACAGCTACATGTTAAAGAATGAAATTATAATACTCCCTAACACCATACACAAAAATAAACTCAAAATGGATTAGAGACCTAAATGTAAGACTGAACACTATAAAACTCTTAGAGGAAAACATAGGAAGAACACTCTGGGACATAAATCACAGCAAGATCTTTTTTGATCCACCTCCTAGAGTAATGGAAATAAAAACAAAAATAAACAAATGGGACCTAATGAAACTTCAAAGCTTTTGCACAGCAAAGGAAACCATAAACAAGACGAAAAGACAACCCTCAGAATGGGAGAAAATATTTGCAAATGAATTTGCAAATGGACAAAGGATTAATCTCCAAAATATATAAACAACTCATTCAGCTCAATATTAAAGAAACAAACACCCTAATCCAAAAATGGGCAGAAGACCTAAATAGACATTTCTCCAAAGAAGACATACAGACGGCTACGAAGCACATGAAAAGATGCTCAACATCACTAATTATTAGAGTAATGCAAATCAAAACTACAATGAGGTATCACCTCACACCAGTTAGAATGGGCATCATCAGAAAATCTACAAACAACAAATGCTGGAGAGGGTGTGGAGAAAAGGGAACCCTCTTGCACTGTTGGTGGGAATGTAAATTGATACAGCCAGTATGGAGAACAACATGGAGGTTCCTTAAAAAACTAAAAATAGAATTACCATATGACCCAGCAATCCCACTACTGGGCATATACCCAGAGAAAACCGTAATTCAAAAAGACACATGCACCCGAATGTTCATTGCAGCACTATTTACAATAGCCAGGTCATGGAAGCAACCTAAATGCCCATCAACAGACGAATGGATAAAGAAGTTGTGGTACATATATACAATGGCATATCACTCAGCCATAAAACGGAATGAAATTGAGGCATCTGTTGAGACGTGGATGGATCTAGAGACTGTCATACAGAGTGAAGTAAGTCAGAAAGAGAAAAACAAATATCGTATATTAACACATGTATGTGGAACCTTGAAAAATGGTACAGATGAGCCGGTTTGCAGGGTAGAAGTTGAGACACAGATGTAGAGAACAGACGTATGGACACCAAGGGGGGAAAACTGCGGTGGGGTGGGGATGGTGGTGTGCTGAATTGGGCGATCGGGATTGACATGTATACACGGATGTGTATAAAATTGATGACTAAGAAGAACCTGCAGTATAAACAAACAAACAAACAAAACAACTAATACTAAACTTTCATTGGGTTATTTGTATGGAAATATGTTAATATAAATGTTTCAGACATTACATGAAATTTCTAAAAATCTTATATGTTCTGGTATAATGTTATAAGTCATAATCCTAGTTATTACTTTAAAATGTATACCTCAGAAATAATGAATTTTCTTGTCAACTGCATTATTATGAACTTTCATCAAATCTTTAACCGTGGTCATTTTTAAGTCTTTTGTCATTTACAGACAGTTCTGGGTGTACTCTGATGCTTTTGCAAATATGTTCCTATAAAAGGGTTTCATCTTCAAGAAATTCATGGAAAAGACTCTGACAAGTATAGGTTTCAGGTAACTGACTGTACTGCTGAACTGAATGAATAAGCATTTTCAGAACTCTAATGAAAAAGTGATGAACTCATAAAAGTGCTAACAAAAGATCAAGATGAAAAAAAAAAATTAATTACATGGGACTGAGTGAACTGATGAGGATGAGTATAATTTTTGTGACTTTCTGTTTGAATTAAAAAAAAAAATCCCACAAGGACTCAGAGGCAAAAGAATATACAAATCAATTTTCACTGCAAAGTAAAGGAGCTGTTATAGTAGAGGAGTACTGGACTGAATGTCAATATTATGACATAGTATGAGTGTGTTTCATGTTTGGTAATTGCAATCATTGCTGCTTTTGTTGTGGTCATCCATGTACAATGCTTGGTGTTAGTCTATTTATCTCTTGTAAAAATAAAATACAGTGTGTGTGTGTGAAAAAAAAAAAAAAGAAATCTCTTGCATTCCTATACACTAATGATGAAAAATCTGAAAGTGAAATTAAGAAAACACTGCCATTTACCATTGCAACAAAAAGAATAAAATACTTAGGAATAAACCTACCTAAGGAGACAAAAGACCTGTATGCAGAAAATTATAAGACACTGATGAAAGAAATTTAAGATGATACAAATAGATGGAGAGATATACCATGTTCTTGGATTGGAAGAATCAACATTGTGAAAATGACTCTACTACCCAAAGCAATCTACAGATTCAATGCAATCCCTATCAAACTACCACTGGCATTTTTCACAGAACTAGAACAAAAAATTTCACAATTTGTATGGAAACATAAAAGACCACAAATAGCCAAAACAATCTTGAGAAAGAAAAATGGAGTTGGAGGAATCAGGCTCCCTGACTTCAGACTATACTACAAAGCTACAGTAATCAAGACAGTATGGTACTGGCACAAAAACAGAAACATAGATCAATGGAACAGGATAGAAAGACCAGAGATATACCCACACACACATGATCACCTTATCTTTGATAAAGGAGGCAAGAATATACAGTGGAGAAAAGACAGCCTCTTCAATAAGTGGTGCTGGGAAAACTGGACAGCTACATGGAAAAGAATGAAATTAGAACACTCCGTAACACCATGCACAAAAATAAACTCAAAATGGATTAAAGACCTAAATGTAAGGCCAGAGACTATCAAACTCTTAGAGGAAAACACAGGCAGAACACTCTATGACATAAATCATAGCAAGATCCTTTCTGACCCACCTCCTAGAGAAATGGAAATAAAAACGAAAATAAACAAATGATACCTAATGAAACAAAAGCTTTTGCATAGCAAAGGAAACCATAAACAAGGTGAAAAGACAACCCTCAGAATGGGAGAAAATATTTGCAAATGAAGCAACTAACAAATGGTTAATCTCCAAAATATACAAGCAGCTCATGAAGCTCAATATCAAAAAAACAAACAACCCAATCCAAAAATGGGCAGAAGACTTAAAGAGACATTTCTCCAAAAGAAGATATACATATTGCCAACAAACACATGAAAGAATGCTCAACATCATTAACCATTAGAGAAATGCAAATCAAAACTACAATGAGATATCCCCAATCTTGGGGATAGAGTGGTATGTTTATAAATCTCCATTTAAATTCTAGACCTAATTTTGTTTTCCTATTAGTATATTTTCTTCCTGTGATACAAAATAGGTCCTTTGTGTAAGGTTGATTTTATTTTCACCTACCAAGTTTTGTTATTCAAAAGTGTTGTTGGGAACTTCTTGCACTAATTATTCATACTATGACATATAGATATATGGTCTTCAACTGATTGTTTAATGTAAATCCAATATTCATGTCTGCAATGCTTTCTAAGACATTAAATCAAGAAAAGAAAAAAAATCACCAGAAAAAAATTTTAAACAGAAACTAATTCCTATAAGCAATGAAAGGTAATTCAAACATAAATACGTACTTCAAATTCAAATGTTATTTATAAATCTTGTACTACTAAAAATCATTTCAGATGCCATAATACATTTGCAGTAATCTCTTTTGCTTCTGTTATTTGATAAATAATATGATAACCCAGAAATCAGCATACAAATTATCATTAATTTGGGGAAGATCTACATATTTTAGGCCTTTAGTCCTCTATTTAGTCTAAAATTCCAAAACTTTAACATTAAGTTTACATAAGCATATTTTTTTTTCCAAAATACACCAAGGAAAGTAAATGGCATGAAACTGAATAAACAGCTATAGAGCTCTCAGGGGAAGAGAGTCAGAAAAAAAGTATAAATATATAATGGATGTGCAATTTTATTACCTGAGTATTTAACAACTCCTCACACTTGTGTGCTTGTTTCTCTATTGCAGAAATGTACTGTTTTTCAATAGCTTCTACTTGTTGCTTAACTGAAGACTGCAGTAGTGCCTAAAAACAAGCAAAAAAGTCATTTGGATCACAGACAACACTTGGAATCTACTGTTGGCATGAGAAATTTTTTTGACAGTTGTACATATCTGAAATATGATACTATTCTGCATTACAAAATACACATTTGTGAATATTAAAGCAAATTCATATATAACACTACTTTAAGCTTTCGGTTTTAGGTTTTCCTATTGCCAAGACTAGTTTTTTGGCTTAGATGTTCCTTCCACACACCTTCTCGGTAAAAAGGCCAAGTCATAGAAGATGATAAAGAGGGTGAGTAGTTCTGTTATATATAAATTCAGTTTAGTGAAGACCACACAGGATGAGAAGCATGTGAAAGCTGCTGAAAAAAAAAGAGAAGAGAAAAAAACCAGACATATTTCACTGGCTGACAAAACTCCACATCCTCTCGGCACACTGTAATATCCCATGGGCCAAGCATGATCTTCAAGACCACAAATCAAGTAAAAGCAGATGGAAACTTTGAGCAATTTCAAACATAAAAGAGCTGCCCCCCAGGAAGTTCACGCCCCTAATGTGAAAAGGTATAAGGCAAAGTGTGGAAGTCAGAATCTTAAGGCAATATTCACAAAAAGTAATAAAACTTGGGAGACTAGACAAACTCAAGTGAATAGTGTAAACGCTGGAAGCTCGGTCAGTTAAATATAAAGATGTTAACACTATTCTAAGGGGAGCCAAATCAACACTGGAAGATGTTCCACCCACTCACTTCCTTATTGGAGATGTTTACGATATTATCATCTTTTTTCCTTTCCTTTTTTTTTTTCAGGCATTATATGTTATAGTTAACATGTTCCCAGTATTATCTTACATGCTATTTATAAATCCTAAATCATTCTAAAATATGCATTTAACCATATACATAAGAACTCTTTAGCAAATATTCTATTTTTGAAGGTCTATCTGGATAACAAACTACTCATAATCAAAATAGTAAGTTGAAACAGACACATGTCTTATAGAAAACAGACCTTTGGTACATTCGCCAAGAAAAGAAAAATATGCCAAATCTCTTAAATAATCTCTGCTTTGAAAACAGATTTACTTGGTTGGAAACAACATGCATTAAGAGGATAAATAAATATGTATGTATTTTTTTAAATTGGGACAAAAATATTTTGAAAACCTCTGAATAAGTCTCAATCTTCAAATAATTAACTTTCTTTTGCAAATGTTAAACTGTCTGATGATGCTACTACTCCTATAATTCGATAGTTGTCACTGTGAAGCTGAAGAATTACTAGTAAACTAGTAAAGGAAAATAAACCTCTGACCATGGTTTAACCAAAATATAAAGAACTGCTAAACAGAACTGCTTTAGCCCTTCATTTATACATTATATGTCCTCTAAAGATTCCATAATGATAATTTATAGAAGACACTACCAATTTAACCTCTTAAACTGTGACTAGATAATGTAAAGCTCTAATTTACCTTTGGCAAAATACAATACTATTCGTTGGACTTCAGAAAATTTAAAGGATGATACAACTATGGACAATTCTGTTGGGTATATTCATGGCATCTTTTGTAGAGAGAAAAATGCCATTCTTTTGTGGGACTTGAGTTATGGCAGAATTGTTTTGCTTGATGGTAAGAACTGTTTCACTTCCTATTTGCTGTGATTCCAAATAATCCCAGGTTAAATACCCAGTTGTGATTTTCTAGTAAATTATACCATTTGGAGGGACAGGTAAGTTAATGAAATAAAATAATATTTTCTCACCATAATTAAGAAACACAAATGAATAGTATTTTTTCCTCTGGTGATTGATTTGTAAACTATATACTCATTTTCTTCCAAACTTCAAGCAGGCCAAGTACCACAGGATAATGACAAGATTTTTAAAATAAAATAATAAGATTTCTTTAAAAAAAATTGGCCTATAATACTGAACTGTGGAATTATTAGTGACAAAGTCCAAGTAAAGGAGATAATGTTCAAAAACCATCTTTAGAACTAGAATATTAATTATGGACATACTTAGCAATACACAATGGTACTAGCTACATGCTTCTATGGCTTGATCTATCATTATATAACTGGATATTTGTTTTCCTATGTAATATACCATAATAACTGCCTTAAAATTTCTTGTGTGCTCTAAGTATAAAAATGAACATTAGTCTTAACATTTCCCTGTAATTTTTTTTCCTTTGTAATTGTCTCTACAGATATCAAAGACACAAGGAACCCTTCCCTTGGGCTTATATTGAATACAACACTACAAAAAGGTACATGAAAGAATTATTTCTTTTATAAGCTATTTTAAACTATTCTCAACACAAATAAAGCACTAAGACTCTCAGGGTATGTAGAGGCAGAAAAACAAAGATGTATATAAACATTCGATAACGAAAAAAATGCTACCAAAGGCAGGGAATGTTTTGCTAATTTTCAACAGGTTTAGGTTTTAGCTTCAGTCTTATCAGAGATTTTCTGTATCATCCCAGGGGATAACTTAACTGAGCTAGAGCAAAACTATTTACCACACTTCTTCAAGAATAATTTTAAAGGTGTGAACAAGATCATAGATTTCTTTAGTACAGGAACTATGTCATCTTTATACTCATCTTTATATATCACACACAGCTTCTTACAGAGTTCTTTGTACATAGCAGACACATGCAATAGCTATTTGGTGAGTGACAATCCTTGTATTAAGATTAATATTTTAAAATCATAGTATAAATTATACCAGTATTCATTGGAAAGTTCACTGAGCTTCAAATTATAACTACCAAGTTCAGTTACCAAATTTGTTCCTATTAATCCCTAGCAGAGATCTGAATTTTTTTTATTATTTTAGACTAGGAATGTTCATGCTTTCTACTCTACAAGTATAAATTTTGAGTAAATAAAATACAGTATGTGAAGTACTATAAACTCCTTGAAAAAAAAGTATGTTATAAATTCTATAATGATTAGACTCAGAGAAAACAAAGATATTAAGTCAAAAACCACCCCACACCAACCAATACCCATAAGCAGTAGATAGTTTATTTTTAATGGAACTGAATATACACTGGAATTTAAATGAGTAGAGAAGTATAGCTCAAGTGGACTACTGCAAACCAAACTACAATCCACTGTCCTAACAAATCCACAGAATTCTCTTCGCCCTTGAAACAGCCCAATTCTATTAGATCTGATTCTAGCCTCATCAAATTTAATTACTTGTCCAGATTTGCAGAGCAGATGTGTCTAAAGAACCAAATGGTCTCTGAAACATTAATATCATGTTGGTATTTAGCACATAACCTTAAAAGAACACTTCATAGCTAATTTTAGGCAGTAATAATTAAAATTACTTTAAAAGTCAATCCTCTAAGTCATGCTTTACAAATGCAGAAAAGTATAAGCTATGGAGCAAGCTAGAGGCAAAACATATAATAAATATCCCCACTAAAACTGAAGCTCTAGGAGAATAGGACTCTGTGTTTAATTCACTGATTAAACACAGTGTTTAATTCACTGTAGGTACTATTGTACCTACAATAGTACCTAATATATAGGTACTATTATAATTGTAATTGGAATATATGGAATATGTGTTGAATGAACTGAAGAAATGAATCATGATTTCAGTATGCCCAAGCCTTATTACTTGCCTAGTCATAGAGAAACTATTAAAACATTGATGTTAATTATGTCTGTTAATTGTATTCTTAGTTTAGCTTTTTGACTGCAGTAGTACAAATTAATTGTTGTAAAGGGTCATTTGAAATCAAGCACAATTTCATCTTTCTTGGAAAAATATCAGAGTTTGCTTTTCAAAAATCTGTTTCAGATCTTTCCCAATTTTTAACTAAAAATAAAATAAGCAAAACTAAAAGGTATCAGCAAAAGAGTAAGTTACAACTCTGAAGGGACACTTTTATGTTTTTTCTGGAGTAAGTGCTATTTTTGAACAAAATACTACTTCAAATTTTGCAAGGCTCTTAAACTGTTGTTAGCATGTCTTATAATATTCCCTCAAAGTTTCAAACATATAAGCAAGTTTGTTATTCAAAAGGAGAGCCTACTTAACTGATATATATGAAAAATGATGAATTTCAGTCATTTCATTGAATGATTCATCCATCTTTTTCCATGAGCTCTACATACCTGTTCTACAGATAAAGAAACAGACACGAAGGTTAAGAAATGAGCCCAAAATCATATGAAAAGACTAAGTGGAACAAAGAACTGAATTCAGGTCCACCCTCTTGGTTCCCTGTTTGTCTTAGCCATTCCAACCCGGTAAAGCAGGTTTCTCTTCATGAACTAATCACTTATTCTATTTTATAGCCACTTAATTATTTGCTAATTCTTCATTTATTCAACTAATATTTACTGAATGCATACTTTATTCCAGACATTGTTCTAGGCACTGGTGATGCAGACTGAACAAAACAGATATGGGCCTGACTCCCCTGAATTTACATTATTGGCAAGCAGATAGGGAAAGTGGGGAAGACAAGGAAGATTGGGAGGTACACAATAAACAAACCATTTCTGATGGTGTTATATGCTATAAAGAAAATTAAGAAGGGATAAAAAGGAAAAGAATAATGGAGGACAAATTTTTCAGAGAGGAAAGTCAAGAGCTCTCTTGAGAAGTCACAAAAGGGGGAAAAAAATTCATATATTAAGCCTGAGGGAAGAAGATTTCCGTCAAAAAAAAGTACAAAGTCCTAGCATGGGAAAAAGGCTGATGAGTTCTAGAACTAGAAAAAAGGCCAGTGCAGATCATATGAACCAGGGAATTCCATCAGATCCTATAGCTGCACCAGACTTCCAGAGGACCAGAATTATGTAGAACCATGGAAAGGCATTTTAATTCTATTCAAACAAGAAAGTTTCTATAATCTGATACATAGTATCTTCAAACAATGTTGCAAAGTATCAAAAGCACTCAAATGCTATCAAGAATTTCTCCATTAATGGACAATTTGGAAGAAAGAAAATATGTAGCACTGATTTTTGTAGGCTACACATATACAAGTAGGTTAGAAACATAACTAATGCACCGTGCATGAACATTTTTTATTCAGTAGAATTAAGAGTAATGCGACTATCCTCTCTGGTAAGGAAGGAGTTAATCCTAATAAGAACTAGTTGAGGGACTTCCATGGTGATCCTGTGGTTAAGACTCCACGCTCCCATGCAGGGGGCCCAGTTTGATTCCTGGTCAGGGAACTAGATCCTGCATGTGACAACAAAGATCCCACCTGCCGCAACTAAGACCTGGCGCAGCCAAATAAATAAATAAATATTTAAAAACAAAAAAACAAAAAAAACCCAGTTGAGTGTTTTTCATGGTCTCACAGAAAAGTGCCATAGATATGCTACAAGTATATCTGGCAAGTAATACTTACTTGAACTTTATCTGGAAACTTTGTCTATTAGCATGCAGTTCTTCCATAATACTTACCTTCTTCATTTTATACTGAATAGACTGGCAACATAGATTATGAAAATGAGGATATAGTGTCCAAATAATGGCAGCTGACTACCTTGTCTTAATGTTCAATGACTCCTGGCTAATCAAAAGTATCTTTTGCCAATTTTGGTATCTAAAATGTCAATCTATAGCTTTGTTGGCTTATCATTTGGGAAGAGAAACTGACAGTTTGATATATACATACATATATATATATTTTAAGACCTCAGTGAGCTAGTAATTCAATTGTGGTACAGATTTAGTTGCATTAGAACAGAAACATTAGGCTATCTCTGAAAACAATATTTAGACATTTTAGAAAATTTTGTTGGAATACAAAAAGAATCAATGGGATTAAAATGTATTAGTGGGGAGTTCCCTGGCGGTCCAGTGGTTAAGATTCCATGTTTCCACTGTGGGGGGCACGGGTTCAACCCCTGGTCAGGGAACTAAGATCCCATATGCTGCGTGGCGCAGCCAAAAATAAATAAATAAATAGAAATTTAAAAAAAAAAACACAACTATCACTGGGAAGTGATTTAAAAGTACTATGTAAAAAAGGACTAGGGAGTTTAACTCTCTAGAGGAAAAACTTCAATCTCAACTTAAGGCTTAAGTTTACTCAACTTAAGTTTACTCAAAACTGGATCCAGATTCAAGTTTAGGTTCATGGTCTCCCGCTACCCAGGCAGGCAGAAGTTAGGCAACACCAGAACCATTAAGTTCAACCCTTGGGGAGAATGAAGGTGCATGTTTCTCAAGAGTAAACTCCAGATGTGTGAGGAGTGATAGTGATGGATTTGGTCATATTTCTTTTTAGAAAGCAGGACAGAAACTAATACCTAAAATTATGGGTAAATGGATTAAAAAACAAAAGATTCTGCCCTTCCTTTTCCTTAACTTAAACAAGCAGTAGTATCAAGGTCATGTTGAGGCTGCTGAAAATTTATCTTGTTACAGATCTAAAGCATTTGGAATTGCAGTGATCCTAGGTTTTTCTATGTATTTGAATTACAGTGCAGTGGCACTATACAATTCAAAAAGAAAAATGTGAAATTATGGGTATAGATCTAAACATGGAAATTCAATATAGTCTAACCATGCTATAAAGTGCATTGGAGTCTGTGAAAGCCAAAGAAAACCTTTAGGACAGAGGGAATCATTCCTGTTGGCCTAGTTGTTAAGGGATTCTAGTAACATAAGAGTTGTTACCTCAAACACCACAAATGTCTCCCAGTGAAAATTTCTTTTGTGCCATGGACAACACATTAAAATTAAGAAGTTTCTAAAATTAAGTACAGCAGAGAGACGCTGCATGTCTGCCTTCCAGCTACTTTAAACTTCTGAAAAGCTGCCATATGGACATGCCTCTCCCTCAGATGCCACAGTATTATTCCTTGTGACTTGAATAAGAGCTACAGTTTCAGTTAAAAAAAAAAAAAAAAAAGAAGAAGAAGAAAGAAAGGAAGGAAGGAAAGAAAAGGAAAAAAAGAACTCTGACTAAATCTCTTCAGAATCTTTCATAGGATTAAATGAAGCACCTAGTTATTAAACACTAAAGACCTACACATCTCATTTTCTGAAATATCGGAAACCGCAGAAAGAAAGAAACCCATATCGGTGTCAGAAGTATCTGGCTTAAATACACAGTCATTAACCTTCCAAGGAGGCAGCATAATTTGTTGAACAGAGTCCTGCATCACGCTTTGAATGACCTGGCTTTTATTTACAGCTCCTCCTCTGCTTGTATGTGTTTGATCAAGGCACTGTGTTTCTCCGTGTCTCAGATGCCTTATCTAATAAATAGGGAGAATAATAGAGTTTCTTCTCTGCCAGTAATAAAGGAATTATGTGAAATGATGACAGTTAATTTAATTCTTTATATTGATAACATTTCAAAATAGAATTGTTCTAACCATTTGCTGATTTTTGAAAAGTAAATTCTTCATTTTCATGATAAAGGAAACTCATGCTATGTGGATTCAAGTTAGGATCAACATTATTTTTTAAGTTACTAGATTTAAGACCATTAAAATAATTTTCCTCCAAATTAATAGAGATCCATTCATTAAACATAGATCTCAAAGATTAGAAAAGAACTTTTACTCACATTGAAAAGCCATCAACATTGAGAGAGATAAGAGGATTCATTTAAATCAATTTTATTAGAAGACATACTGACAAAGATTAAATTTTCCTTTATGTTTTCTTTTTGATCACAAAGAGAAGAATGTTGCAAACTTAGATGACAATTTAACATACTTCAACTGGTTCTTTTTCAGTTAAAAATTAACCATATATTACAGAAATGATAATGTTCGGGGAGATGTGTAAATTATTTAAAATCCATTGGATTGGGCACAAAACAATCAGAAGTGCCATCCCCAGCACTGGAATAGGTGCCAGAGGCCCTGGCAGTGCTGAGCTCTAGCTTAATTGTGTGGGGTTCGGGTGAAGCCTCAGGGGAAGGGACAAAGTCATCAAAGTGGCTCAGAGGAGTTGTTAATATATTAACTAGTATGGAAGTATTTCACCATTATAAGATAATACAAAGTAGTGCTTGTTGGCACTCAAATTAGGTTGTTACAACAGATTAATTACCAAAAAATTTGGCTACATGAATATCCTGCTAAAATACCGAAACAGGATAGCCTTGGAACTTGGTGCTTCTAACTATATGGACTAAATCAGATTCTATATGGATTATTCCTCAAATGGAATTCCTTTCTCACTGCTATAAAACAATTTGATGATCAATTCACTGCAAATCAGAGATATGACAATTTAAAGCAAATTATCCCACCTCTGGAAGCCATAAAGCTTGAAACATAGATGGAGACTGATACCCAGACAGTAATGGGAGCAAAATTTAATTTTTACTATGCATATTTCCATATCTTTTGAATTTTGTATTGCGCACATATGTTCCCTTGTCAAAAAATAAGATACTTTGAGCAAATCATTCTACTCCCTAATAATTTATCCTTGATATAAAATCTATATTCTCATATATCATTTCCCCAAAGTTGATTAACTAGAATTTAACAGATAAAATCAAAACCGGCTGTCTATTTTGATACTGGATCACACACTAATTAGAAATGTGACAGATATCTTAAAACGCTGTTCTTCAAATGTCACTGGTTCTTACATCTCTGCTTTCCTTCCTCAGAGTCAGTGTTTTATAGTTCAGATTAAAGAATAAAGTTAACCACCCCTCTTTTATAACTTTTCAAACAGGCAAGAAATTAAAAAAAAAAAACAAAAACTTAGGGCTCCCCTAGTAGCGCAGTGGTTGGGAATCCGCCTGCCAATGCAGGGGACACAGGCTCGAGCCCTGGTCCGGGAAGATCCCACATGCCGCGGAGCAACTAAGCCCGTGAGCCACAACTACTGAGCCCGTGTGCCACAACTACTGAGCCTGTGCTCTAGAGCCTGTGCTCCACAACAAGAGAAGCCACTGTCATAAGAAGCCCGCACACCGCAACGAAGACCCAATGCAGCCAAAAGTAAATAAATAAAATAAATAAATTTTAAAAAAAACTTAAAAGTAGTTTCTTGCATACATATCTTCATTTGGACTTATAAGAATAACTTTCACCAGTTTATCTTTTCTGCCTCTAAGAACTATGGTATGCAGTCTTTCACTAACTGGACTACTGGTTTGCCAATAAATAAACTGAATAAAAATAAATCTATAACAGACATCAATTACTTTTTTTCTAAAGTCTAATTACTATGTAAGTCTTCAGTTCTATCGAAAATTGAAAATGCCTGATTACAGACAGACCTTGCTGACAATTCAGTTCACTAGAATAAATGGAAGATTAAGAACCACATAACTGATACATCACATCGACTGGAATAGTTACAGAAATGATATGCTTTACAGATACTACTATATAATCCCTCTTCCAGCAATGTTACAAGATGTAGAAACCTCCTGAATAACCTTGTTAAAAGGAAGGTTTGAAAAATACTTTCAACCCTATCAGAACAAAACAGATCCAGCCTCATTCAACATGGAAAGCTAATATTATTATGGATGGAAGGTACTTATAATAGAGCGGCTTGACTTTTCATGATAATAAGCAGAAATCTGTAATTAATCAACAATATCTGGGTGGGACAGACTCATATTGATAAAATTCTCAAGTCTGATCAACATTAGTCATAAATATTAGCCTGATGTGATACAAAAAAGAACCCATAACATTTAAAGTGCATTTTGGAAGGTAAGCCAAAAATAACTAATGGGGAAAGGCAGATCTTACATGTCTTAAGAAACAACTAAGTAAAACCTATTCATTAATTCTTTTGTTAATCTTTGGAGGTATTTTTCAAGGTCTTCTCTGCAGCAAAAATTTGAAATTTATCTCCTCAATACAGAATGAAGTCTCCCCTTCATTCCTTTGACCATCAGGCTGAAAATCCAGTCACAATATAAAGGCAAGCCTTAAATCTATATTAAAACAAGTTTTCTTGCAAGGTTTCCAATGCCTTTTGGCTTTGGCCTGGCTAGAAAACCACAAGAATAGCCTTGCATGCAAAATTCTGGCTTAGCTCAGGAAACTCAGAGGCACATAAGAACTATTTTCAACTACCAAACCTTTCTCAATCCTCTGCTGAGGTTAAGTTTGATGGGAGGGATAAGAATGGACAAGCCAAGTTGTTAGTTCCAAACCAGTCACTAGTATCTAGCATGCTGTTAGGCCAAACGCTATTGGCAACAGCAAACATCTTTATTTGTCCAGGAAAAATCTGATCATATGATAAAAGCTGGAATTTATAAGAATCCTTGTTCAATCAAATAACTAAAACTATAAATTTATTTCATATCTTTGGGTTAACAAAAGGATGGAATTAAAAAAAGATATATAAAAGATCTCATAACTTCATTTTTACTTATCCCCTCTTTGCACAAAAAGTTAGCAATCTCTAATCAAGGGAATACATCAAAAGAAGAGAAAAAGTTGTTCCCCCTCCTTGGAGCAGAACTTTATACAATAAAAGTAATTCTACACCCTGGGAAAAATTGGTCTCCAAAATGTATTATGTTCTCCCTTATAAAACAGTACTAAAAACTCAAGAGTTCAAATAAAATACTAGCAAGTAGATGCTTTTGAAAAATGGAATACAGCAGGCATGTGATATGCCAAGCTGGCATCTGACATATGTTACACTGCTAAAATTCAAAGCAATACTTCGCTAAAGGGACTTAAGACATACTTAACCTTTGAGAAATGCACAGTGAACCAATATTCTCAATAAAACCAAGGTTGATCAAAATGGTAAATAAATATATCAAGAGTTTTAATCAAGATAATTTCAAAACAATTGAAGTTTATATAGTAATTTTGCATCGTTTTTCACTTATGAATAGTGAAAATGTGTGTCTGATAAGTTAAAACTCTACTGCATCTGATTCAATACTCTGATACTTAAACACAAGAAAAACATCAGAAAATTCTCTTCATAAAATGTTCTGAGACTTTAGAAAAGAATCTGTCCATTCCTTGCTTTCTCTTTAAAACAGTCGAATATTTATAAGCACTATTCATGTGTCTAGCACTCGTTGGCTTTTGACATCTGGGTTGTAATACACCAAATTAAAGATCATCAATTCAGTCAAGCTTCAGAAACAAAGACTGCAAAATGAGTATGTGTCTATACAACTAGTTCGGTGGAAATATCTTGAGATATGTAAATATACATAAATAAGCATGAGTTTTGTAAATGTACTCCACTTAGCCAAAAACATGCACACAAAACACAAGGGTGAGAAAAGAAAGCTCTAGAGCTTGAGAAGAGGGTATAAAAACCCTTCTAGTTTCAAGATGAATGTGATGACCAGGAACTAATTTTCATTATCACCAAAAAACCAACACAGAAAACATCTCACTTAGGCACCCACAAGAGGGCCAAAAAACATGTAATAGACCTTAAATCATTATAGTTATAATTTATTTGGTGTTTGCATATAAATATTAAATCAAAATGCATTTTCCTTTTTGCCTTTTTCAGGCTAATTTCTAATCACCATTTTACTAATCTGTCAACTATGTCAAATTCAATGTTTCAACACTTCTCCTATCTGCTATGATTTGAAAAATGTCGAAATCCCTTAAGTTTAAACAACAAAAACAACAGAGTATAATTTAATTTGAAAAATAAACAAGTTGAGCCAGAACCAAGAAAATAACTTGTAAATCTAATTTTAGGAAGAAATAAAAAATTCTGTATACTAAAGTTTCAAAAGGGAAGGCTCTTTTTCTAACTGATCTATCTTAAAGCAAACACCACATGAAAAAAAGAAAAAAAAAAAAAGAGAGGGGAGTCTTTTGTCATTGCCTTGAAAAAGAAGATTCAGTATATAGTAGTGAAACAAAAATATTAACCAAAAAATATGTTATCTTATTTGTGTCAGATTGGAAGCTTCAATGAACTGGACTCAAAGTAAAGTAGAATAAAAACAACATGTTAAACTTAATTTCTTGAGTACTTTCCACTCACTGTTACAACATGTTAGCAAAAGTTCTAGCTCTGAACTTTAACACACTGAGTCAACTAGTACTTTCTTTGGAAAATTCTTCCCCAAAGTTATTTTGGATAAAAAGAAAATTCATTTTAAGAACGTGTCAACATCTAAAATGGTTTTACCTCAAGCGCTCATATAAAGTATATTAATTGAATATATGTATACAGAGATACTTCTGAAAAGAAAACCAAGAAGCAAACATATCTATGCAAGAAATGGAGATAGTGAGATACTTTCTCTTTAAAAAACTAGGCATCATATTCCCTAAGTAACAGAATTACATTTATTTTAGCAAATATGCCTGTATTTTTTCCATGTATGATTTTCTTTGTTAGTCTCTCTGTGCTACTATACCAATACACCACTATAAAGAAATTTTTTCTTAGACTGATCACTTATCCCACATAAAGGAAAACAAGACACAAGTTTTAAAAAAATCTTAATGTGGGATAAATCTAGTTTCTTAGTTACAGCTAAAACTTTTGTTTCTTTTGTAACTTTTAAAAACAGAGAGCAGTCCTTCTGACAGTCATTTAGATCTGTCAGAATATCTCTCATCTTTCTCGTATGGAAAAATTTCCCAGTGATTTCAGTCTAAACACACACACACACACACACACACACACACACACACACACACAATCTTGACAGGTTCAATTTAGATAATAAAAACGGGGGAAATGGCAACAGGCTGAAATAGATAGACTATATTGATAGGCAAACAAATATGTAGGGATAAGACAATGATTAACAACCCCCTTAGGATAGCAGAATGACTCCTAGAACTTCAGAAAAGTTCAGATATCTAGACCCCACCTATGTGAACTGATTTTAAATTTCCAGAGAAGAAGATTGATTGATATGATTTTTTAAAAAGCAACCCAAGTAATTTATTATGTGCTGCAAAAGGTGAGAACCAAGGAGTTAAGATACCCTGATCAATGACAACTGTTGAGAGCATCATAAACAAAATAGCAGCATACTAATACAACTACTCATTATCTTAAAAAAAATGTACTCTGTATCATGGATAGTAATATTTGATAGACAAAACTACAGACATAAAGAACTGTGAAGTCTGAGCCAGCATATACACTAGAAAATGACAATTTCAAGACAAAAGCTCAAATAAGTAAAGGAAAATTCTTATGTTGCTTGTAGTAAACAATCTTAGATGTGGCATGCTCCTATGGAAAGCCTTCCAAGATCTACATTTACTTTACTGTTGTTAATTATCGGGATAAAAGATTTTTTGCCATGAAAGAAAAAATAAACAAAATTAAGTAAACATTATGGGAAAAGTTGGCATATATAGCACATTAGGTTAGTTTTAGCTTTGTTTTCTTCTGCACTTTAACAGAATTTCACATGTCCTTTTCATCAATCTGGAGCAAGCTATTTACTTTCTAAATGAACAAAAGAACGCTGACTTTTTAACAGAAGCCTAGGAATATGAAGGGCTGGACCACGACCTCTTTTCCTTAAATAGGTATTTCTAAAAAAGATTGAAACAAGAATCCACACTGTATAATTTTGAGAAGTAAGCTAATTAATAGTCAGCTGTAAGATAATGACAATACATTAAAATTTCTATGCTAGAAAACTGATATATTGAGTATAATAATAACTAAATAGATAGTATTTATTAACAGCATTATTATTAACCATACAATATTCACTATCTCATTGGGTCCTCACAATACTCCTAAGAATAGGTTCTACGGTTATTCCCTCATTTATTCATGGGGAAATTAAAATCTATATATAAGAAACTGCCCAAGGTAACACTGTTAGTAAGTACCAGAGCTGGAGCTTAGATCCAGGTCTGTCTGACTTCAAAATAATCAATCAGCTCTACTAATAGAAGTTCTTAGCAGTCCCAAAGTAGAAATATTTACAGAGATACAATACTCCTTCAAAGAATTAATAGAATAAAAATATATAAATTATTATATACCATTATTAAAAGTAGAAAAAGATAAGGATATTAGTATATAATGCATAACAGTACAAAATAACTTTGGATTTTAAAGTTGTTTACATATGGGGTTGGGTTAAGCAGACCAACATGTGTACATAATTGGAAGCAACACAAAGAGAGAATAAAGAGAAAGGAGGGAAAAAAACATTTGAATGAAATAATGGCTGAATACTTCCCCAAAGTGATGAAAATCAATTTATACATGTAAGAAGTTCAATAATTTCCACATAGGACAAACTAAAAGGGATACACACCCAGATATACCATAGTCAAAATGCTGAAAGCCAAAAACAGAGACAATTTTTAAAACAGTAGAAAAATGACTCACCACACCCTCATAAAGTTTAACAGCTTACTTCTTATCAGAAACAGTGAAGAAGAAAGGCAATGGGATGATATTTTCAAAGTACTAAAATTAAACACAAAATATCTGTCTACCAAGAATCTTATATCCAGTAACAACAAAAAAAACCTTTAAGATAGAAAACTATCTTTAAAAATTGAAAGTGAATTAAAGATATTTCCAGATAAAGAAATTTATTGTTAGCAGACAAAACTTATAATAAATATTAAAGCAAGTTCTTCAGGATAAAGCAAGTGAAATCAGAAAATAATTCAATCTACATGAAGAAACAAACTGTGCCAGTAAAGGTAATTATGTACGTAATTTAAAAAATAATATAACTGAATATGTCTTTTTCCTTTATCTTCGTAATTGATTTAAACAGCAATTACATTTAAAAAATGTATATAATTGTAAACGTACAAAAGACAAAGTTTAGAGTCAAAGGCACAATGGGTTCAAAGTAAAAGGATGGGAAAAGATATACCATGCAAAAAGAAACCATGATAGAGCTAGAGTGGCTATATTAATATCAGGAAAACATAAGACTTTAGACCAAAAAATATTACTAGAGACAAAAACAGCCATCTTCTAAGAGGGTCAATACATTAGAAAGACATAACAATTAAAAACATATACTACATACCTAACATACTATCCCCAAAATACATGAAACAGAAATTGAAAGAACAACAAACGATTCAAAAATAATACTTGGATAATTCAATATCCCCATTTCAATAAAGGGTAGAAAAATGAGAAAGATTATCAACAGCATATAGAAGACTTAAACAATACTATAAAGCAGTACACATCTATAGACATAGAAATGTCTCTACATGCACCTATAGATATCTAAAGAACACTTCACCCCAATCGAAATCACCAAAAAGAAGCTCTCTGACTATGATGGAATTAAATTTGAAATTAATAACAGCCAGAAATTTGGTAAATTTGCAGACATGTGGAAATTAACAAACTTCTAAAGAACCAATGAGTCAAAGAAGAAATAATAAAATACTTTTATATGAATGAAAATTAAAATACAACATAGAACTTATGGGATTAAATAAACTAGGATTCAGAGGGAAATTTTTAAGTATAAATGCCTATAGTAGAAAAGAAAGAAAACATCAAATCAATAACCTAGTTATCCATATTAAAAAACTAGAAAAATAACAAACTAAAGCAAAAAGCAAACAAAAGATCAGGCAAAATAAAGGTTAGAGTAGAAATTAATAAATCATAGAATAGAAAAATAAGAGAGAAAATGAACAAAACCAGTAGTTAATCCTTTGAAAACACCAACAAGATGAGCAAACCTTTAGATAGACTGACCAATTAAAATAGAGGAAAGACTCAAAGTACAATATCAGGAATGAAAGAGAAAACATCAGTACTTACCTTACAAAAATAAAAAGAATTAAGGGAATACTATAAACAAATATATCCCCCCAAAATAGATCACTTAAATTAAAAAGAGGTAAATCCCTAGAAAGGTGAAATTACCAAAGTAACTCAGGAAAAAAATGTAAAAATCTGAAGAGATCAATAACAAGAGATTGAATTAATTAAAAAAATCTCTCACAAAGAAAAGTCCAATACCATATGGTTTCAGTGGTAAATTCTACAAAATTCTTAAAGAAGAATTAATACCACTCCTTCACAAACTCTTCCAAAAAATAAGAGAAGGGAACACACCCTAACTCATTCTATGAAGCAAGTATATGGATAGCAAAGCCAGATAAAGACACCAAATAAACTACAGACCAATATCATTAATGAATATAAATGTTAAAATACTCAAGAAAATATTATCAAACTGATTTATGCAACACATAAAAAGAATTATGCACCATAATCAAGTGAGATTATTCCAGGTACTCAAGATTGATTTAACATCCAAAAATCAAAGGGAACACATCACATTCATAAAGAAAAAATAATAATTTTCAACAGAGAAGTAGCATTGAACAATATCTTGCAACTTTTCACGATTAGAAAAAAAATTCAAACTAGAAATAAAAATGGAACTTCCTCAACCTAATAAAGGCCATCTATAAAAATCTCACTGATAACATCATACTTAATGGTTAATCCCTATTGTGTATATTTTTGCAGCTCTTATTAAAATTGTATTGGAGATCTACCTGGAAAAATTAGGTAAGAAAAAGAAATAAAAAGTGTCCAAACATGCAAAAATCAATTCTATTATTATATGGTAGCAAAGAACAATCTGAACATGAAGGGTTATTACCTAATAGTTTCTGCCTTGGTAGGTGAAAGCTTTCCTGGTCTTTTGGATAGAGAGATCAGGCTTTTCTTGGGGTCTGTTGTCTGTGCCCATTTGGTATTTCTGGGTTGCTCACTTCTCCAGCACCTTGTCTGGGGCAAATGAGGCAAAAAGAAAGCCTAGGGAACCCAGCATTATGTAGTTACTTGGATTCAGGGTCCCTAGCCAGTCTGCCTTCTTCTGTCTAACTCTCAGAGTCTTATGTCTTTTTTATATATAATGTCCAGGGTTTTTTTTTTAGCTATACTTAGTAAAAAGAACAGAAGAAAAAACGTCTACTCCATATTTCTGCAAGGCAGAGATTAAAGCAAAAATAATGCATCTTCCTATGCTTTATTTTTTAGGTTTTTGTCATTTTTGTTTTACTTTATATAAAACAATTTCATTTTACATTTTTTCTTTATTTACTAAGTAAATAAATTTTATCTTATTTATTTGGCATTTTTCACTATCTTTTCTAATGAAATCTTTTTTCAAACTCCTCAACAATGTCTCAATTCAGCTTGTAGGGGGAAAAAATGATTGATCACATCTAGTACAGGACAATCAGAAGAATGTAAGATTCCCTAGCAACCAGGAAGGGTGTTAGGAAGGAGGCAGATCCAGCTGCATATTTGAGTAAATGCCTGCATGGGTAGGAGAGGCAAGGGTGTGGAGCCCTGAAAACCAAAAGATTGAGGAAAGCTGTGGTTTTAGGTTCCTTACTTCCTATATATGGTATGCATAGGTGAATGGATATAGAATATATATTCCATTGGACCAAGGAGTTTTATTTTGTTCAGTGCTGTATCTATGATAGTCCTTGACATAAAGAAGAAAGTCAATAATATTTCTTGAATTAAGGAATGAATAAATGCAAAGAGATGTTCACAAAGCTTCTATTAGCCACAGTAATGAGAAGTTGTATTTTGGTTTGTTTTTGAGTTACCTAATGATTAATGAATCATCCATCAAAATGTTTATATGCTTTAAAAAACATATCTTTAAAGATATTAAGAAAAAAGAGAAGTAAAATAAAACAATTAGCACATGAACTTCTCACGCATGAATTTAGAATGGAAAAAAATCGTTTCTTTTCTTGTTCCATAATGGGGCACGAATCATCAACATTTACATTATAAAGACCTCTAACCTACCAAGAAAACATTGCTTATTTTTCCTATCTAAATTACTTTATTTTTTCTACTTTTTATCAAGTTGATTGTCAGTATGTTTCTAAGACACCTTGGTTGTAATATTTTACACAATAATTAATGTATCAGATGTATTCCTCTTAAGAGTACTGTAATATCTTTGTGCAAAATGTGAAGCTCAGCAATAAATCAATAATATGGAAAGCTATATGAAAAGTATTTATACCAACGTTCCCTACTATAAGAGAATTTATATAGTTTGCAATATTAACTGAATACAAGTATACTATGATAAATTAAATATAACTTTGTAGGATACGTGATTTGATACCTAATCCTTTAAAGCAAATTGTAATACTAATGCCTGAAACTTTTAAATTCTCTTTCTAAATGAGTGTCACATAATAATATGAGACAAAGAAGAGGTGAAATGAGTAGCTCTCAACTAAGTTTCTTCAAAATATAATTTGCAAAATATATTTGCAAAGTTGTTACATATGCTTTTAAACTCATTCATTGCTAGTGTTGAAAGTAATACACAATAAACACGTTTTCAACAAAGGAAATATGTGGAGCTAGAGACAAAAAAAAAATTTAAATATCAAATGCTGAGCTTTTCAGAAAAACACAACAATGTAAGTACTTTCAAAACATTTAGATACTGTCATACAGAGTGAAGTAAGTCAGAAACAGAAAAACAAACATCGTATATTAATGCATATTTGTGGAATCTATAAAAATGGTACAGATGAACTGGTTTGCAAGGCAGAAATGAGACACAGATGTAGAGAACAAACGTATGGACACCAAGGAGAGGAAGAGGCGGGGTGGGATGAATTGGGAGATTGGGATTGACATATATACACTAATATGTATAAAGTGGATGGCTAATGAGGGCCTGCTGTATAGCACAGGGAACTCCACTTCGCTATACAGCAGAAACTAACACAACATTGTAAAACAACTATACCCCAATTTAAATAAAAAAACATTTAATTTAGAATTCATAAATATAAATGAGTAAAATATAAATTCATCCAAGAATATATCACTTAATATGCCAGGAGAATTATGTAAATTCCAGTATTTTAATTCTTCCAACCCTTAGCCTTAGGAAAAGAAGAAGATGGTCCAAAATAGATCCTATACTTTTCCCCAACTCAACCACTGTAAAGCTGGTTTGTATTAGTAGAACTAAAAATTCACAACATTATAAAAAAAGAGCCAATAATCACAGCTGTAAAAACCAGCCATTTTTTAATAATCTTCTCAACAATGGCACCAGTTTCTATATTAGTGTGGTCACAAAAATGACCTTTCGTGTCCCAAGACATATCTACCAATTATTTTAATACCTTGGATTTTAAAAAAAAGTGCTTTTCACTTAAATTCTGGATCTACTTCTTTTTCTACTTTTATCCAAATGACTTGTTACAGGAAGCTTTTTGACATTAAATTATCAGCTAATTAAAATGAAATCAACTTCTATCATGTCTAGGAATGAAGTTGAATCAATAAAAAAAGTCTATATTCCACATATGGTAGAAGGATTTTTTAAACATTTATTGTAATAATTAACAATAAAAAAATAAACTAAATGCCTATTTACACAGGTATAGTTAAACCAATTATGGGGTGTGTGTGTGTGTATATATATATATGTATATATATATATGTATATATATGTGTATGTATATGCATATATACGTTTGTATATGTGTGTATATATATATGTATACACACATATATATATACATATATATACACACTGTGGAATACTATAGAATAATGACAAAAATAGGATAAGTTTATATATACTGACAAGTAAATATAGCAAGAAACAAAAGAACAGATTGAGTAGAACAACATTTTTCTAAAAGCAAATCAAAATTATACAGCATGAATATACGTTTGTGTGTGTGTGTGTGTGTGTGCATGTGTGTGTGTGTGTAAATATAAAGAAAAACCTCTAGAAGGATGCACATAACACCATTCACACTGGTTACTTCTGGGGAGAATTTTTTGAATTTGATTTCAACAAGAATGTATTCCTTAATTACTTGATGGAAAAAAATGATCTAACATAAAATTTAGGGGGGAAAAATTTTGTCATTAAACTCTCAATTTACTTTAAATGATTAAGCTTATGCAGGCTTATTAGCTTATCCAGAATAATACTGTATATATCACTGATACTGACATTTATTATAATTTTTATTATTACTTAAATGTACCCAAATCTATTTAATTTGTTTAAGAAAAAAAGCTATGACAATAATTTTCAGATTTATATCACTTTTTTTTTTCTATAAAAGGTGGAACCAGAGTAAAGACCAAAAAAGCTAATAACCTAGCAATTAATTCTACAGTATTTTGTTTTCGAACTTCAATCCTGTGTTCTCAAATATTCTGTAAGTTCTCAAATGCAGAGCAACATCTAGCATTACCTTTGTAATCTACTAAGTATGCTTTCAATGAACACTTATTAATCAATGAAAGGAATTCTATACCAAAATAAGACTACACTATAATTCTATAATTTGTGTAGCATATGTCTATGTGTGTAATTTTTTTTACTAAAGTTTGCCAAAGTTTAAAAAAATAAAGAAAACAGACTCTCAAACCGCTACCTTATATTCATCCACAATAATGCTGAGGGCTTCATGACCAGCTTTCCTCATGTCTTCCAATTCTTGTTTATGTTTTTCCTGAAAGAAAGTAAGAAACTAAGCCATGATTTGTTCTTTTGACAAAATAACAACACACCATTGACTTTTGCATCTATAAGTGATTGAGTAGCTTGTGGCACGCAGCTGCAAACAAACAGAAAAACGATTTTTAAAAAAAGTTCTGTTTAAAAGCATTCTGCAGGGCTGTGGCAATGAGAAATTAAAGGGAAACAATAACTGAGAAAGGAAAACCATGCTGAGAGGTAAGGTAACACACAGCAATGGTGTTATCCCTTGGGGCATCTGGCAATTCTGGACCTGGATCTAGAGACAGGAGGTCCTGTGTTACTTCAACAAGCCAGGACCTTTTTTTTTTTTTCATTACTTCTCTAGTAACATATACATGCCAATAGTTTAATACATAATAAAGTTTGAGAACCAATGGATTAAGGTAATCAACCCCCCATTCTACCTTTCTAGGAAAGGAGAGGCTTACCTCTCTTTGGAGAATGTTAACATCCTACAGAGCCTTTCCAATTTTTCAAACACAATGTACAGCTTTCAATGCAAAATTATCAGAGATGGTAAAAGATGAGACCAAAGAAACAGAAAACAGAAAAGACAAAAGAAATAGACCCATGTGTGATTCAGAAATTATTTATCAAAGAGTTTAAAATATGTATGAATAATACATTCAAGAAAATAGAGACAAAATGGAGAAAACAGATAGGATAGAGATTTTCTTCAGAGAACTGGGATTCGTAAAACAGAAATTCTACAGTGAGAAAAAACGTATTATTAACAACGCAATAGATGAGGTAAATAGTAGGTAAAACAGCAGAAAGCAGGATTAGAGAACCAAAAGACAGTGGGGGAAAAAAAAGAAACTACAGCAGAAAGAGAAATAAGTGATGGAAAATACAAAAAAAAAAAAAAAAAAAACTTTAAAAAGACACAGGGCAGAGTAAAAAGATCAAATATAAATGTAACAGAAGAATTGTAACAAATAATCCAAAGAAAGAAGAAAAAAATTGAATGTAGCAAGATGGCAACAATAGAGTGATGAAGAAAAATAGAAAACAAAAATTTCTAACATTATGCATGAATTCAGGGTATTATAAAACCTACAGATATTTCTAATAAACAGTAAGATATTATTAAATATTAGAGCAATAAATATGAAATTTTAGATGAAATGAAAAAACTCCTATGAAAAAACACAACTTAACAAAACTGAAAGAAGATGAAATAAAAATTCTGAAGAGTCCTATATGTGTTAAAAAAAACTGAACCTGTATTAATTTAAAAACCAAACAAAATAAAACTTCTGACCAAGGAATCCATAAGCCCAGATGATTTAACAGGTTGATTTTAATAAACATTTAAGAAACAAGTAACAGAGACCTTACACAAAATCTTCCAGAGAATAGAAAAAGAGGGAATACTTCCCTACATATTTTATTAAGACAGCATATCCCTTATACTAAAATCTGTAAAGATAAAGTTATGAACCAATCTCTTTTATGAAAACAGAAGCTAAAATTCTACATAAAATATTAGCAGATGGAATCTAGCAATACATAAATAAGATAATACATCTCAACCAAGCGGGATTTATTTTAGGAATGTCAGGTAGGTAGAAGTGATGTACACCATTTCATGCTTGAACCACAAAACCTCCAACACAATCCTCCACACATTCCCTTTTTCCCCCTATTTGCCTGCTGATGTCAATGCCTAAGATGAAAATTAAAGTCACGTGCTGCGAACAGCAGCAGGGCCTCTATCAGCCTGGGACCCTGAATGACTGCACCATCACCCCAGTGGACTTGGAGAGAAAATTAACTATATTTAGGGAAAAGATAACACCAACAGTTCTTGTTCATTTACTGTCACCACTTTCTCATTTATAAGCTTCCCTCATTTACTATGCCTTACTTATTCACAAGTTCTATTTCATTATCAAATTCTAATTGCCATTTCCAGTATATCACTTTATGTATCTTTCTGTAGCTAAGTCATTCTTTCCCAAAACAGCCTAAACATAAAGGACCAACAAGGGCACTTATTATAAACACTGATTTTTGTTGGTATGACTATCAATCTATGGCTCATGGCAGCAATCTTTTTAAAGTCATTTTCCCATTTCTGTCAGAGTTGTTTTAGTAAAAACTAAATAACATAGTAGCTAAATCCAATTACCTGGTAAAGCAAGCTCATACGTTCTATTATACTAAAAAGCAAACACATGTGGGCAGCACTACCAACTCACCACTATGGAACTCCTATTCAGGTCAGGTTATCTCACTAATGTTATGTGACTGTTTCATAAAATGACCTATGAGGGCAAAAGCATCAATTTCTATGCTGAATATTAACATAGTTTTGTTTCTCTTAGTTTTTAAGATTTTTTTTAAAAAAGTAAATAGAAACATTTTTCTGACACTTTCTTTTCACATCATAGTGGAACATCTTAGGCAGTTCTTGGGATGCATATATTATACCTTAAGACCAGTGATTTATGACAAATTCATATAAAACAGGTTACATGGTCAAACAAATTGTGGAAATTAACAATATATATTAAAATATTAGACCTCCTACAAACCCACAAGTAAAGAAATATGTTGAACTTTACTAAAACCAGCATTTTTCAGACTTAACTAATATACTTTTTTTCTCTATCTTGACAATACCTATTACCAACTAATCTCTTCAGTTCAGAATTGAAACTGAGAACCAAAAAGGTCAAAAAAGCTTTCTAGAGTTAATCAGTCTAAAGCAAAGCAAATTAACCTAGATCCACTAAGTGAAACTGAGAATATAATCTATTTTTACCTCAGTAATTAGAAACTGAAGATGAATATGCACCATTTCAATTATAAAGTTTGATCATTCAACAACTATGGTCTGAATAATGACATGAACCATCAAAAAGTATTAGTGCTCTATTTAAGGCACACATAGAGTCCATTATATTAAGCAATTCATATAAAAGGTTTTATCTAATAGATATTTTATAAATGATCAAAATGTTCTATGACATTATATTTTATTATAATTGAAAATAAACACTTAGTCAATGGCTGTATCTTCTCACATAGAAGGAACAGCAATCCAGTGCTTTGCATAGTGCCTTAGAACACAGCAGCTGTTCACAAATGTTTGTTGGATTATGCTGAAATTCTCATTATTGACATAATGGATTTCTATAATCATGTTAGATATCAGAACTAAAATTTTGAAATTATATTCAATGTGTACTTCATAAGAAATTTTTACATAATGTAGAGATACTCAGTAATATTCATCATCATTCAAGATAGAAAATGTAGACTCTGAGAGTACCATGAAATTTAGTTACCGATCACCTAAAGTTTTCCCAGATGCCATTAGTTTATACCAAATTTTCTTTGTAAGCATTATATTTAATTTAAACAATAACTACGTGCCTGACTCTGCTAGCCTCTGGGGACAAAAAGATGATGAAAATATAATAGTTATCTTCAGCCTAGTAATACAGAAGATTGACTAACCTGTATACAGTAACTTGAAAGTGATAATGAGTATGAAAGGATTTTGTTACTGAAGACAAAAATAAGGTATTATTACTGCTGCTACTAGTATCAAATTTGCTGCTGCTACTTTTCAATAATGAACAAAACCCCTAGACCAAAGATCAGCGAAACCATAGAAGGCTGAACAACACATAAACAAACTAGAAGAAACAAAAAACTATAGAATACCCCACCCAACAACAGCAGAATACACATTATTCTCAAGTGGAAATGGAACAATCTCCAGGATAGACTATATGGTAGGCCACAAAACAAGTCTTAATAAATTTTAAAATACTGAAGTCAAAGTATGCTCTTTGACCACAAGGGAATGAAATCTGAAATAATTAATAGTGGTAAACTTGAGAAAATTCACAAATGTGTAGAAATTAACACATTCCTAAATAACCAATGAGTCAAAGAAGAAATCACAAGGAAAATTCAAAATCTATATTAAAAAAAGAAGAATTTCAAATCAATAACCTAATCTTTCACCTTAAAGAACTAGAAAAAGAAGAGCAAACTAAACCCAAAGCAAGCATAATGAAGGAAATAAAAAGATTAGAAAGAAAATAAATAAAAGAATAGAAAAAAATAGAGAAAATCAACTGGACCAAAGTTGGTTCTTTAAAGAAAGTCAACAATATTGACAAATCTTGATTGACCAAGAAAAAAAAAAAAAAAGAGATGACTCAAATTATTAAAATCAGGAATGAAGGAAAGGACTTACTACTGAATTTAAAGAAACAAAAAGGAGCATATGAAAATATTATGAATAACTGTATCCCAATAAATTAGATAACAAGGTTGTAATGGACAAATTCCTAGAAATATGTAAACTACTAAAATTGACTCAAGAAGAAATAAAAAACCAAACAGACCTATGACAAGAGAATAAATCAGTAATCAAAAAACTTCACACAAAGAAAATCCCTTCTTTCAGATGACTTCAGTGGTGAATTCTAACAAATGTTTATAAAAGGATTAACATCAATATTTTTCATATTTCTCCCCAAAATTGATAAGGAAATATGTTCTAACTCATTCTATGAGGCCAGTATTACACTAATCCAAAGCCACACAAAGACAACACAAGAAAAGACAAAGTGATGTGTCTTACGAATATGGATGAAAAATTCCTCAAAAAAATAGCAGCAAGCAGAATCCAACAGCATATTAAAAAGACTACACCCTACACCTAGGATCAAGTGTAATTTATCTCAGGAATGCAAAGGTGGTCCAACATACAAAAAGCAATCCATTTAACACACCACATTAAAACAATGAAGGAAATAAAACCCCACATGATCATCTCAGTATGCAGAAAAAGAGTGACAAGATCAAGCATATTTTCACTATAAAAATACTCAACAAACTAGGAATAAAAAACAGTATCCTCAACTTGATAAAGGGCATTTGTGAAAAACCCACAGCTAACATCATAATATTGTCAGACTAAAAGCTTTCCCCTAACATCAGGAACAAGACAAGGCTGTACACTCTTGCCACCTCTATTAAACATTGCACTGAAATTCTAGCAATGGCATTAGGCAAGAAAAATAAATAAAAGGCATCCTTGGAAATTATTATATCAGAAATGCAGAAGTAAAACTATCCCTATTTTCAGAAGACATGATTTTACACATGGGAAACTGTAAAAAATTATTAGATCTAATAAACAAAACACTATTAAATCTAATAAACAAGTTAAGCAAAGTTATAAGAAACAAGGTCAAGACAAAAATCAGTTGTATTTCTATATACTTGCAATGAACAAACCAAATATGAAATAAAGAAAACAATTCCATTTACAAAAGTATGAAAAATGATAAAATACTTTGAAATATTTTTTTACCAAAGATGTATAAAACTTTTACACTACAAATGACAAAACACTGTAGAGTCTTAAAACATGTAAAGACATCCTGTGTTCCTGGATGGGAAGACTTATGTCGTTAATCCCAAAATTTATCTGTAGATTCAATAAAATCCCTATCAAAACACCAGTGACTTTATTTTGCAGAATCAGACAAGCTCATCCTAAAATTCATATAGAATTGCAAGGGATTATAAGTAGTTAAAACAATCTTGAAAAAGAAGAGCAAAGATGGAGGACTTATACTTCCCAATTTCAAAACTTAGCACAAAGCTGAAGTAACCAAAACAGTGTGGTACTGGCATAAGGACAGAGAGTCCAGTGGAAAATAAAAATGAGACTCCCAAAATAAGCCCATACATCTATAACCAACAGATTTTTGACAAGAGTAAACAAGTCAATTCAATAGCAAGAGAATAACCTTATCAGCAAATGATGGTGGGATAACTAGACACACATGCAAAAGGATAAATCTGGAACCCCACTTCACATATGTATAAATATTAACTCAAAATAAATCAAATTCCTTAATATAAAAGCTAAAACTATTAAATTCTTGTAGGAAAAATAGGTGCATACCTTTGTAACCTTGGATTAGGCAACAGTTTCTAAAAATATGACACTATAAGCACAAGTGAACAATTTTAAAAATACATAAATTTAAAACTTTGTGCATCAAAGGACAGTATCAAGAAAGCAAAAAAGCAACCCACTAAATATTTGTAAATAATATATCTAAGAAAGGTCTGGTATCCAGAATGTATACAACTCTCATAACTCAGCAACAAAAAGACAACCAAATTTTAAAAACAGGCAAAGAACTTGAGTAGATATTTCTCCAAAGATACAAACGTTCAACTTTATTAGGCATTATGAAATTCAAGTCAAAACCACTGGCATCCACTAGCATGGCTATAATTAAATAGACAGAAAATAAGTGTTGGCAAGGAGGTGGAGAAACTGAGAACCTCACACCTTGCTGGTTGAAATGTAAAATGGTGTTTCCACAGTGAAAAACATATTCGCAGTTCCTCAAAAAAATTAAACATAGAGTTACCAAATGTCCCGGAAATTTCACTCCTAATTATATACCTAAGGGCAATGAAAATATACATTCACACAAAAACTTGGACACAAATGTTCATATCAGCATTATTAAGAATAGCAAAAAAAGTAAAAACAATGTAAATGTTCATCAGCTAATAAATAAACAAAATGAAGTATTATACATACAAGGGAATATTATTCACCCATAAAAGGAATGAAACGATACATGCTTTAACATGGAAGAACCTTGAAACCATTATGCTAAGTGCAAGTAGCTAGACACAAATGGCCACATATTGCATGATTTCATTTTATATGAAATGTCCAAAATAGGTAAATCTAGAGACAGCAAGTACATTAGCAATTGCCAGGTGCTGGGGGAGAGGGAACTAGGGAAGAACTGCTTAATGCATACAGGGCTTCTTCTTGAGGTGATGACACTATCTGGCACTAGATACTAGTGACAATACAACAACATTGTGAATATACTAAAAAACACTAAACTCTATACTTTAAAATGTTCTAAATGGTGAATTTTATATTATGCAAATTTTATCCTAATACAAAAAAAACACACTGGTGCAAGAAAGAAATAGTATCTTTGTGTCAATTTAATTTCTAAGCTGAAAGGTGTTTTTTCTTTGATTTTGTTATTCATTTCTAATTTTGTCTCATTCTGATCAGAGAATGCTGGTTTTATAATTTTACTTCTTGGAATTCATTGGGGTGAAAGATTACTCATAAACAACCAAGAGAATAACATTCTCTTTTTGAATGCCGCGAACCACTTGCAGCTTTTAAAATCGAAAATCAGTTAGCTGGGGGGGGAGAGGGGCAAGATGGCGGAAGAGTAAGACGCGGAGATCACCTTCCTTCCCACAGATACAGTAGAAATACATCTACAAGTGGAACTGTTCCTACAGAACACTCACTGAACGCTGGCAGAAGACGTCAGACCTCCCAAAAGGCAAGAAAATCCCCACGTACTTGGGTAGGGCAAAAGAAAAAAGAAATAACAGAGACAAAAGAATAGGGATGGGACCTGCACCAGTGGGAGGGAGCTGTGAAGAAGGAAAGGTTTCCACACACTAGGAAGCCCCTTCGTGGGCAGAGACTGTGGGTGGCAGAGGCGGGAAGCTTCGGAGCCACGGAGGAGAGCGCAGCAACAGGGGTGCAGAGGGCAGAGAGGAGAGATTCCCGCACGGAGGATCGGTGCTGAGTGGCACTCACCAGCCCAAGAGGCTTGTCTGCTCAGCCGCCGGGGCAGGCGGGGCCTGGGAGCTGAGGCTCGGGCTTCGGTGCTAGCCGGGAGGAAATCCGGGAAAAAGTCTGCAGCTGCCGAAGAGGCAAGAGACTTTTTCTTCCCTCTTTGTTTCGTGGTGCACAAGGAGAGGGGATTCAGAGCGCCACCTAGGCGAGCTCCAGAGACGGGCGCGAGCCGCGGCTATCAGCGCAGGCCCCAGAGGCGGGCGCGAGCCGCGGCTAACGGCGCGGACCCCAGAGACAGGCGTGAGCCGCGGTTCTCAGCGCGGACCCCAGAGACGGGCAGGAGACGCTAGGGCTGCTGCTGCCGCCACCAAGAAGTCTGTGTGCAAGCACAGGTCACTCTCCACACCGCCCCTCCTGGGAGCCTGAGCAGCTCGCCACTGCCAGGGTCCCGTGATCCAGGGACAACTTCGCCGGGAGAATGCACGGCACGCCTCAGGCTGCTGCAACGTCAAGCCGGCCTCTGCCGCCGCAGGCTCACCCCACCTCCTCCGTACCGCTCCCTCCCACCGGTCTGAGTGAGCCACAGCCCCCGAAGCAGCTGCTCCTTTAACCCCGTCCTGTCTGGGCGGGGAACAGATGCCCTCAGGCGACCTACACGCAGAGGCGGGTCCAAATCCAAAGCTGAACTCCGGGAGCTGTACGAACAAAGAAGAGAAAGGGAAGTCTCTCCCAGCAGCCTCAGAAGCAGCGGATTAAAGCTCCACAAACAACTAGATGTGCCTGCATCTGTTGAATACCTGAATAGACAACGAATCATCCCAAATTCAACAGGTGGACTTTGGGAGCAGAATATATTAATTTTTCCCCTTTTCCTTTTTTTGTGAGTGTATATGTGTATGCTTCTGGGTGAGATTTTGTCTGTATAGCTTTGCTTTCACCATTAGTCCTAGGGTTAGGTCCGTCCGTGTTTTTTTTTTTTTTTTACTCAAAAAAAATTTCTTTTTCCTAATAAATGTTTTCTTAATAATTTTTTCCTTATTTTCTATTTTTAGAAATTAAAAAAAAATTTTTAATAAGTTTTTTCATATTTTTTATTTTAAAAAATTAAAAAAATTTTCTTAATAAATTTATTTCTTAATAATTTTTTCTTATTTTTTACTATAAAAAATTAATAAATCTATTTTTAAAAATTAAAAAAAAAATTTTCTGAATACATTTCTTCTTAATAATTTTTTTTCTTATTTTTTATTAAAATAGCTTTATTTTATTTTATTTTATCCTCTTTCCTTCTTTCTTTCTATTTTTTTCTCCGTTTTATTCTGAGCCGTCTGGACGAAAGGCTCTTGGTGCTCCAGCCAGGTATCAGGGCTGTGCCTCTGAGGTGGGAGAGCCAACTTCAGGACACTGGTCCACAAGAGACCTCCCAGCTCCACGTAACACCAAACGGCGAAAATCTCTCAGAGATCTCCATCTCAACGTCAAGACCCAGCTTCACTCAACGACCAGCAAGCTACAGTGCTGGACACCCTATGCCAAACAACTAGCAAGACAGGAACACAGCCCCATCCAGTAGCAGAGAGGCTGCCTAAAATAATAATAAGGCCACAGACACCCCAAAACACACCACCAGACGTGGACGTGCCCACCAGAAAGACAAGATCCAACCTCATCCACCAGAACACAGGCACTAGTCCCCTCCACCAGGAAGCCTACACAACCCACTGAACCAACCTTAGCCAATGGGGACAGATACCAAAAACAACGGGAACTACGAACCTGCAGCCTGTGAAAAGGAGACCCCAAACACAGTAAGATAAGCAAAATGAGAAGACAAAAAACCACACAGCAGGTGAAGGAGCAGGGTCAAAACACACCAGACCTAACAAATGAAGAGGAAATAGGCAGTCTACCTGAAAAAGAATTCAGAATAATGATAGTAAATATGATCCAAAATCTTGGAAATAGAATAGACAAAATGCAAGAAACATTTAACAAGGATGTAGAAGAACTAAAGAGGAACCAAGCAACGATGAAAAACACAATAAATGAAATTAAAAATACTCTAGACGGGATCAATAGCAGAATACCTGAGGCAGAAGAACGGATAAGTGACCTGGAAGATAAAATAGTGGAAATAACTACTGCAGAGCAGAATAAAGAAAAAAGAATGAAAAGAACTGAGGACAGTCTCAGAGACCTCTGGGACAACATTAAACGCACCAACATTCGAATTATAGGGGTCCCAGAAGAAGAAGAGAAAAAGAAAGGGACTGAGAAAATATTTGAAGAGATTATAGTTGAAAACTTCCCTAATATGGGAAAGGAAATAGTTAATCAAGTCCTGGAAGCACAGAGAGTCCCAAACAGGATAAATCCAAGGAGAAACACGCCAAGACACATATTAATCAAACTATCAAAAATTAAATATAACGAAAACATATTAAAAGCAGCAAGGGAAAAACAACAAATAACACACAAGGGAATCCCCATAAGGTTAACAGCTGATCTTTCAGCAGAAACTCTGCAAACCAGAAGGGAGTGGCAGGATATACTTAAAGTGATAAAGGAGAAAAACCTACAACCAAGGTTACTCTACCCAGCAAGGACCTCATTCAGATTTGATGGAGAAATTAAAACCTTTACAGACAAGCAAAAGCTGAGAGAGTTCAGCACCACCAAACCAGCTTTACAACAAATGCTAAAGGAACTTCTCTAGGCAAGAAACACAAGAGAAGGAAAACACCTACAATAACAAACCCAAAACATTTAAGAAAATGGGAATAGGAACATACATATCGATAATTACCTTGAATGTAAATGGATTAAATGCTCCCACCAAAAGACACAGGCTGGCTGAATGGATACAAAAACAAGACCCATATATATGCTGTCTACAAGAGACCCACTTCAGACCTAGGGACACATACAGACTGAAAGTGAGGGGATGGAAAAAGATATTCCATGCAAATGGAAATCAAAAGAAAGCTGGAGTAGCAATTCTCATATCAGACAAAATAGACTTTAAAATAAAGACTATTACAAGAGACAAAGAAGGACACTATATAATGATCAAGGGATCGATCCAAGAAGAAGATATAACAATTGTAAATATTTATGCACCCAACATAGGAGCACCTCAGTACATAAGGCAAATACTAACAGCCACAAAAGGGGAAATTGACAGTAACACAATCATAGTAGGGGACTTTAACACCCCACTTTCACCAATGGACAGATCATCCAAAATGAAAATAAATAAGGAAACACAAGCTTTAAATGATACATTAAACAAGATGGACTTAATTGATATTTATAGGACATTCCACCCAAAAACAACAGAATACACATTTTTCTCAAGTGCTCATGGAACATTCTCCAGGATAGATCATATCTTGAGTCACAAATCAAGCCTTGGTAAATTTAAGAAAATTGAAATCATATCAAGTATCTTTTCCGACCACAACGCTATGAGACTAGATATCAATTACAGGAAAAAGATCTGTAAAAAATACAAACACATGGAGGCTACACAATACACTACTTAATAACGAAGTGATCACTGAAGAAATCAAAGGGGAAATCAAAAAATACCTAGAAACAAATGACAATGGAGACATGATGACCCAAAACCTATGGGACGCAGCAAAAGCAGTGCTAAGAGGGAAGTTTATAGCAATAGAAGCCTATATCAAGAAACAGGAAACATCTCGAATAAACAACCTAACCTTGCACCTGAAGCAATTAGGGAAAGAAGAGCAAAAAAACCCCAAAGCTAGCAGAAGGAAAGAAATCATAAAGATCAGATCAGAAATAAATGAAAAAGAAATGAAGGAAACAATAGCAAAAATCAATGAAACTAAAAGCTGGTTCTTTGAGAAGATAAACAAAATTGATAAACCATTAGCCAGACTCATCAAGAGAAAAAGGGAGAAGACTCAAATCAATAGAATTAGAAATGAAAAAGGAGAAGTAACCACTGACACTGCAGAAATACAAAAGATCATGAGAGATTACTACAAGCAACTCTATGCCAATAAAATGGACAACCTGGAAGAAATGGACAGATTCTTAGAAATGCACACCCTGCCGAGACTGAACCAGGAAGAAATAGAAAATATGAACAGACCAATCACAAGCACTGAAATTGAAACTGTGATTATAAACCTTCCAACAAACAAAAGCCCAGGACCAGATGGCTTCACAGGCGAATTCTATCAAGTATTTAGAGAAGAGCTAACACCTATCCTTCTCAAACTCTTCCAAAATATTGCAGAGGGAGGAACACTCCCAAACTCATTCTACGAGGCCACCATCACCCTGATACCAAAACCAGACGAAGATGTCACAAAGAAAGAAAACTACAGGCCAATATCACTGATGAACATAGATGCAAAAATCCTCAACAAAATACTAGCAAACAGAATCCAACAGCACATTAAAAGGATCATACACCATGATCAAGTGGGGTTTATCCCAGGAATGCAAGGATTCTTCAATATACGCAAATCAATCAATGTGATACACCATATTAACAAATTGAAGGAGAAAAACCATATGATCATCTCAATAGATGCAGAGAAAGCTTTCGACAAAATTCAACACCGATTTATGATAAAAGCCCTGCAGAAAGTAGGCATAGAGGGAACTTTCCTCAACATAATAAAGGCCATATATGACAAACCCACAGCCAACACTGTCCTCAATGGTGAAAAACTGAAACCATTTCCACTAAGATCAGGAACAAGACAAGGTTGCCCACTCTCACCACTATTATTCAACATAGTTTTGGAAGTGTTAGCCACAGCAATCAGAGAAGAAAAAGAAATAAAAGGAATCCAAATCGGAAAAGAATAAGTAAAGCTGTCACTGTTTGCACATGACATGATAGTATACATAGAGAATCCTAAAACTGGCACCAGAAAACTACTAGAGCTAATCAATGAATTTGGTAAAGTAGCAGGATACAAAATTAATGCACAGAAATCTCTTGCATTCCTATATACTAATGATGAAAAATCTGAAAGTGAAATTAAGAAAACACTCCCATTTACCATTGCAACAAAAAGAATAAAATATCTAGGAATAAACCTACCTAAGGAGACAAAAGACCTGTATGCAGAAAATTATAAGACACTGATGGAAGAAATTAAAGATGATACAAATAGATGGAGAGATATACCATGTTCTTGGATTGGAAGAATCAACATTGTGAAAATGACTCTACTACCCAAAGCAATCTACAGATTCAATGCAATCCCTATTAAACTACCACTGGCATTTTTCACAGAACTAGAACAAAAAATTTCACAATTTGTATGGAGACACAAAAGACCCCGAATAGCCAAAGCAATCTTGAGAACGAAAAATGGAGCTGGAGGAATCAGGCTCCCTGACTTCAGACTATATTACAAAGCTACAGTAATCAAGACAGTTTGGTACTGGCACAAAAACAGAAATATAGATCAATGGAACAGGATAGAAAGCCCAGAGATAAACCCACGCACATATGGTCACCTTATCTTTGATAAAGGAGGCAAGCATATACAGTGGAGAAAAGACAGCCTCTTCAATAAGTGGTGCTGGGAAAATTGGACAGCTACATGTAAAAGTATGAAATTAGAACACTCCCTGACACTATGCACAAAAATAAACTCAAAATGGATTCAAGACCTAAGTGTAAGGCCAGACACTATAAAACTCTTAAAGGAAAACATAGGCAGAACACTCTATGACATAAATCACAGCAAGATCCTTTTTGACCCAGCTCCTAGAGAAATGGAAATAAGAACACAAATAAACAAATGGGACCTAATGAAACTTCAAAGCTTTTGCACAGCAAAGGAAACAATAAACAAGACCAAAAGACAACCCTCAGAATGGGACAAAATATTTGCAAATGAAGCAACTGACAAAGGATTAATCTCCAAGATTTACAAGCAGCTCATGCAGCTCAATAACAAAAAAACAAACAACCCAATCCAAAAATGGGCAGAAGACCTAAATAGACATTCCTCCAAAGAAGATATACAGATGGCCAACAGACACATGAAAGAATGCTCAACATCATTAATCATTAGAGAAATGCAAATCAAAACTACAATGAGGTATCATCTCACACCGGTCAGAATGGCCATCATCAAAAAATCTACAAACAATAAATGCTGGAGAGGGTGTGGAGAAAAGGGAACACTCTTGCACTGTTGGTGGGAATGTAAATTGATACAGCCACTATGGAGAACAGTATGGAGGTTCCTTAACAAACTAAAAATAGAACTACCATACGACCCAGCAATCCCACTACTGGGCATATACCCTGAGAAAACCATAATTCAAAAAGAGTCATGTACCAAAATGTTCATTGCAGCTCTATTTACAATAGCCAGGACATGGAAGCAACCTAAGTGTCCATCATCGGATGAATGGATAAAGAAGATGTGGCACATATATACAATGGAATATTACTCAGCCATAAAAAGAAATGAAATGGAGGTATTTGTAATGAGGTGGATGGAGTTAGAGTCTGTCATACAGAGTGAAGTAAGTCAGAAAGAGAAAAACAAATACAGTATGCTAACACATATATATGGAATCTAAGGAAAAAAAAAAAAGCCATGAAGAACCTAGTGGCAAGATGGGAATGAAGACACAGACCTACTAAAGAATGGACTAGAGGATATGGGGAGGGGGAGGGGTGAGATGTGACAGGATGAGAGTGTCATGGACATATATACACTACCAAATGTAAAATAGATTGCTAGTGGGAAGCAGCCGCATAGCACAGGGAGATCCGCACGGTGCTTTGTGACTGCCTGGGGGGGTGGGATGGGGAGGGTGGGAGGGAGGGACATGCGGGAGCGAGGAGATATGGGAACGTGTGTATATCTGTAGCTGATTCACTTTGTTATAAAGCAGAAACTAACACACCATTGTGAAGCAATTATACTTCAATAAAGATGTTTAAAAAAAAAAAAAAGAAAATCAGTTAGCTGTATATAAATCCTGATTCACATTTTCTTTCTTTGAATATCTTAATTATGTTACATTATTTTTTGGCATAAAGTATTTTTTTTAAATTCTGTCATGGATCTAATTTTCTGTATTTTATATTTAGATTGACTATAAAATTTCTCTTCCAAAGTGAGTCACTTTTGAGAATAAAAGGGCTTCTATTAATAACTGCACTAGGATAACTAGGATAAATAAGAACTATCCTGAGCAAATCAAAAAGCAGAGTCATTGTAGTTACAGACTTCCAAGGTGTTCTTTTGAAGGATACTTTCTTTAAAGTCACTAGACTGTATCTCATAACTGACTGGGATCTATTTTCCCAGGTACACATGTGCACTTTCAAAATAGGCCTTCTTTTATTTCCTGTAAGGTGGCTGAATTACATTTTTCATATAGCTCTGTTTCACCTCTTTAGTTTTCCTCTTCAGGGACTCCAGTTATACCCATATTGGATTTGGTTTGCTTGTTTTCTATAATTATTCCTTCCTCTCAAATTCTTTCTTCATTTATGTGACAGTTTTCATTTTTCTTTTTGCCATGCTTTATTATTTTTTTCTTTCTATAGTATTACATTCACTCTTTTATTCTTTCAAGCTTCGTCTTCATTTTAGAATTTTTTCTTTTATGTCTAATTTATTTTTTTGTCTATCAGCTATATCTTCTTATTTAATTCCTCTTTTCTCCTTTCTGAACCATTCTACTTCTGATTTATGCTATTCTTCAAATGCTTCCATCGTTGTACTCAGTTCCACAACAATCCTTTTCTCGTATCCACGTACCAGATCACCCGTAGGCATTCTTGAATAAGGAGTGGAGGTTAGCCTGAAGAATTTTCCCAGCTTCACGATTCTAGGGCTCCCTCTTCTGTTGCTATTATAAGGTAATTAAAAATTTTTCCAGGGTAGCCACTTCTCCAGTACTTTCTGATATCTGCTTTCTCTGAACCCCTCCCTTACCAGTATCTGAACATTCTCCTTCCTTCAGTGTCTGTACTACTCCCTACCATTCCCCTTACCATGCACCTCTGTACTTTAAGAAGGGTACTTTCTCTGGGTATTTCCAAAAGAAATGAGGGCTCAGAGCACTCAGCCAGTTTTAGCTGTTGTCCTCAGATCTGTCTTCTAACTCCCCTACTCTGATTGGGAACTGTTTCTTTTGGGGTGGCAATATTTGGGTCTCTAGGCCCTCAGGACCACCCTAAATCCCGTTTATGTTCCCCTCCATCACTCAAGCACAGATGTGATAGACATGCACGTCTTGTTGCTGTCAATAGTTCAGCTCTACCAGCTTGTGCTCCAGAATTCATATAAACACAACTGTCATCTATTTTTTTTCTTTTGAAGATGGTATTTATGGATTTTTTTTCCTTTATCTTAGTCTAATTTTGTAAGAAAATCTGAAAGATTCAAAAACTATGTAGCCTCTGCTGCTGCCAATCACCATGCCAAATCCACCCTTTTTCCTTCTTGAAATATTTTCTTTACTTGGTTCTTCTCCTTCTCAGTCTGTCCTGTTGGCTCCTTTTCATTGCCCCAATCTCGAAATGTAGGAGTTCCCCGAGGATGAGATCTCTTCTTTAATTGTTCAACTTCTAATTAACCTTAAGTATTATCACTGTACAACTCAAATTATATATCCAACCCTGCCATGACTGACCCCTCAGATTTATTTATCTAGCTGCCTGTTAAGGTCTTTACACATATATCTATAAGAAATCTCAAAGTTAACATGTCCAATGTCAAACCTTTTATTTTCCTCCACCAAACTTCCAGTTGCTCAGACAAAAAATCTTAAAATCATTTTTAATTTCTCTCCTTTTTTCCCTCACAATCCACATGCAATACCTCAGAAGTCCTACTGGCTTGATCGTTATATTTATTTCTTTAACAGACTCTGAAATAATATGACTGTGTGCCAGGCACTGTTCTAAACCCTTTGCAAATATCGGTTCATTTATTTTACTTATTTAAATCTCCTAATATCTCCATCTCATGATCTAAAATCTAAGAACTTGTCAACATTGCCACTGCTACTTCTCTAGTCCACACCACAATCATTTCCCAACGTCTTTGCCTCTTTGAGTCTACCCTTCCTCCAATACTGCAACCAAAACAGTCCTTTAGAACTTTAGAGCAATAACAAAGAATGTAATTTTTATGATGGCAGGAATCGTTCAACACAATATCCACAGCACCTAAAATAGTAGCAGGCACAGTGTGGATGCTCAATAAATATCTGTTAAATAATGAAATATCACACATCTGATCAAAATTCCCAAGTAGCTTCCACATTACTGCAAATAAACTCTATAATCCCTCCCATAGCCCAAAGCTATACCCGTCTCTACCTAAGTCTCTCTATCTGTTGTCATTGGCCTTCCTCAAGTTGTTATAAGCACATTCTTACTATAAGGCTATTGAACTTGTTATTCGCTATTCTTGATATACTCTTCACCCCAGATAGCCCACACTCATTTCCTTTGGATACTACTCAAAAACCAGTGTACCAGAGAGATGTTCCCTGACCCACCCACCGTGTATAAAACAGCTCACTCATCATTGTCCACTAGTCATGCTTTATTTTTAATCACTGCACCTATCACTACTTATTGTTTTGTACTTTTTCTTCATTGCCAGTCTCCCTTATATATTGGGGAAGATACTGATGGCACTCTAGCACTATGGCACTTGAGAAGGTGAGGAAAAGACAGATACTAGGCAGATTTCAAAGTCTAACATTAAGTTCAATTTGGGAAGGTGAAATTTCACTTGCCATTGAATATACATATCTCAAATGGTGCCTTGTATATATTGCCTGTTCAATAAATAAGAACTGAATAAAAAAGAGATTGAATGGATAGGATTTGAAGGCCAAATATATTTGGGAAGTGAGAAGAGTGTTTCATTCTTCATCGGAGAGAGTTACTTAACATCATAATAAGAATGTTAAAAATGTATTTAAAACTTGGTCTCCAAAAAGGAGGCTACTTAATAGGTTCACATATCTGTTTGTTGAATAAATGAATGAGATTATGATCAATGCTCTTTTTCTGATATAAGCCCAGCATTTAAATTAATAAACACCTTAATTAATTAATTAATTAACATCTTAGGGCATGTTTCTTTTAAATGAGGAAGTTGGATTAAATCATTTCTAAAATACACTTCCAAATTTCTTAACGCTATTCTATGATATTTTATGCTAAAATTAGATCAATCAACCCACTTTGCTTACTTCAAAGTTACTGATGGTAATCATACAACCACATTGTAACAGTCCAGGCTGTCCAGTTACCAAAAGAAAAACACAGGAATAACCAAATAGTCATACATGGCCTGAAATTTTTATTTCAAGAATATAGAGCCAAAAACTTACAACCTCTCTTCAAAGTAGTCAAAACCAAATTTGACCACAATGATAGCTTTCTTTCAAAATGTCAAACCCAAAACCATCACTACAAAGGGAAAATTCAGAAAAATGCCCTCACCTTAAATAAAACTACAGACTTTTAAACAAGAAGAGACTTTAAAGGTAAGCTATTCCAATGTATTCATTTTACAAATGAGGAAACTGAGGCCTGGAGAGGCTAAGAAGTTTGTTCAAGATCACTGAGTTATCAATAAGGGCAGGGTGAAGCCTAAATCACATCTTCTGATAGCCAGCCCAATGTTTATTGAAAAATATCATGACAAAGACTGAACTATTTGAGTATATTCCAAACTGCTCCTCAACAGGTTTGTTTTCTATATAAAACTCAGTAACTAACGTGTCATAAGTCACTCCTTCTGATGAAAACAAGACACAAACAGGTCACTCTTGGTAAAACTTGAAATAGTCATTCACCAGTTCATTACTGTCAACCAGAAATTCTGGTCTGACAAAAATGTGTAAGGTGCTTTTCAAACATTATCAGAGCACATTCTAATCAGTTCTCTACTACCCACAATCACTCCAATACCAACCCCTTGCCGAAGTTATTAAATATACATAGGTCTAATAGTTTTAATATGCCTGTACATGATTGGTGTTGAAAAATTATCTTTGAATAAATACATATGTAAATAGGAACCACATAATTAACAAATATAGATGCTTCATGGGAAAATGAGAAATTAGCAATTTTTTTTAAAAAACTTTAAAATTTCATTGCTATATTGATGACAAAACTCAATTCAGATATTTGAATCACAATTCATACAAAAAAAAATTTTTAAGCCCAAGCTTATGGGAAAAACATTTTGTAATTCACATTATATTATCGTTGGTCATTGTGAAATCAAGTAGAACCCATACTAATCACCTCTAATAAGTTAATCCATGCATAGCAGCAGAATCCTCTCCAACAAAGATGGTAAAAGTCAACATTTGGCTGATGTATTTGGAATGACTTATTACAGTACTTTAAAAAAAGAGAGAAGGAAGGAAGGTAGGAAGGAAAGAATGGATGGAGGGAGGGACAGAAGGAGAAAGGAAACTCCAAAGTCCAATCAACCATTCTATTCCACCTATTAGAAAGCAGTTGCTTTTCACCTTCCAAATTCTTTGGCCAAGAGCAAGTCTATAATTAGACGGAACATAATTAGCAGAACATAATTAGCTAATATAGTTTGATTAAGAAAGGTTTTCTAACACACGCTTCATTACCACTTTCTCTGAAGCCACAAGATTATATCCCTTACAAAATAACTAATCAACTATATTGGATAAGGCAGCCATAAACATCTCCAGATATTCCAAAAGGAAATGTGCAGGGCAAGAAATCAAAATACAGGTAGTGGGATAACATCTAACCAAGGCACTGAAAGGTTCTGACTGAGAAATGGTATAAATTCCTCTCACCAAAATCTGAAGAATCCAACATACCAACATGGCCTAATTGTAAATGTCAGAGAAGCACAAAGTAGATGAGATTATCCCATAGGCACCTACTTTATCAAAACAGAACAAAAACGGCAAAACACCACCTCTCCATCTCTCACTCACCCCACATTTGACAGCTGCAACAAGCCTAGTTGGTTTCTAAAAGAAAGCAGGTTTTACTGGCATGACACAGCATAAGTCTTTCCCACTGAATAAATGTTTAATCTTTACCTCCTCACTCTATCTCATTTCTTAGTTTCCCTATACAATCAGTAACAACAACACATGACAGAATCCTTCAAAATCTTATCAAGTTAGTTTCACAGACTAATTCAAATATTTAGCCAAATATAAAATAGGGGAAAAAAATAACACAAGCATGAAAGAATCAGCCTAAAAGTATACAGTAATATTACATATGGAAATAAAGCATTAGTGCCATAATAAACTGTACCCAGTACTGAAACAGACACCCTTAATATGTGTGTCCCTTTAGCGTAAGATTTCCAAAATCTTTCAAAGGATTAATTTTCATCTCTGGCCCTATCCCGTTAATGGCCACCTTAACACCACTGCATGGATTTCATCAGCACACAGATCTAGAACCATCAGCTTTGTGGCCTCCTCTCAATCAAAAACATGATAACAAAGCAAACTCCTTCTGGAAGTTTTCTAACAGATACAATGATGAAGGTATGCAAAGAACCCCACAATGTGTTCACACCAGCACAGAAGTAATTGATTTTTCTATATGCTACCTTACAAAACCCAGACATGGAAACGTCATGTCCATGTCTAAACCAAACTTTTAAGAAAGAATTAGTAGTTAGCAAATGAGAAATGAATAAGCAGGCCACAGCTAATTTCTTGTTCTAAGATGAAAACAACTACTCAAGTGAAATTCATAAGAGAAGATGATATGTTTATAACAGTGCCATTATTGTTGTCATTATCATTTCTCCATTAGCACAACATCTCCTCTACCAACTACAATCTGTTAAAGAATAAAGGCCAAATCCTGCAAAGCCTGAGAATATGGTCTCCTGCATAACTTTGGCTAAATTCCTGGCTAATTTGTTGATTGGATTGGCTCTACTCCTACTGCTACTTCAATGTCACCTTATTATTTGCTCTAAGAGGAAAGAAAGAAACTCCACTCTGTGCCAGATTTAAAAGAAATTACTATTTATCTTCGACTTTGTTAAAGTCTTCAAAGGCAAAGTGCCTTCAGAAGCAGATGCTCAAAACTAACTCAAGCCAAACAGAGGACAAAAGATAGGAATGGAAAGGAGAAAGGGAGGAAAGAAAAAAAAAAGATGAAGGAAAAGAGAGAGGGAGGAAGAAAGGAGGGATGGGGAGGAGGGAGGAAAAGAGGGAAGAGCAGACAGTTTGCAACAGTTAATGGGAAAGACTTATGCCTTATGTATATATCTACAAACATCATCCCATTCAGTAAGGATGTAAACCTCTTCAAAATTCTTCTAATTTCTTATGACTTTTCCCATCTTAAGCCTACTCTCCAAAGTTTCGCTATATTTTAATTCTGGTAACAGAAAGGGACTTTCTAACAACACTGTTTCTCAAAATACTTAACATTTTGATTGAGAAAAGAAAAATGGCTTAATAAAAATCACTTTTTAATGTTTTGGTCATTTGTCTTCATATTCTGAGTGTTTCTGTCCACAGTATTATGATTTGCCTTCACATTTTAAAAGACACTTGAGATTCATCTTTGGTGCTTGTAGTGGGTTGAATTGTGACACCCCCCCCCCAAAAAAAAAGCTATGTTCACATCCTGAGCTCTGGTATCTGTAAATGTAGTTTTATTTGGAAATAGGGTCTTTGGTATCCCAAGATAAGATTATCTTGGATGAAGAGTGGGCCCTAAGCCTTAAGATTTGTTTCCTTATAAGAAAGAGTGAGATTTGAGACACAGAGATACAGGGATGAAGGCCATATGAAGATGGAGGAAGAAATGGACTTCAGCTGCTTCAAGATAAAGAACATCAGATGTCAGCAGAAGCAGAAAGAGGCAAGGAAAGATTCTCCCCTTAGAACCTTTTGGAGGAAGCACAGGCCTGCCGACATGTTGATTTTAGACTTCTGACTTCGATAACTGTGAGAGAATAAATTTCTGCTGTTTTAAGCCATCGAGTTTGTGGAACTTCATATTAGCAGCTTTAGGAAACTAATACAGATTTCAGTGCTGAGAACAGGGGTGATACTGTAACAAATACCTAAAAATGTGAAAGTGGCTTGGGAACTGGATAGAGGAAGAATTTTGAGGTGCAAGACAGAAAAAGCCTAGACTGTTCTGAAGAGATGGTTGCTAGAAATATGGATACTGAAGGTGATTCTAGTAAGGGCTCAAAGGAAGTGAAGAGCATAGTAGAGAAAGCTATCATCCCAGAGAATAAACATATTGTCATGAACAGAACATTGGTAGAAATAGGAATATTAAAGGTGCTTCTGGTGAAGTCTCAGAAGGAAATGAGGAACACATCATTGGAAACTAGAAGACAGGTGATCTTTGTTGTTATTTATTATTATGAAGTGGTAGAAAACTTAGCTGAATTGTGTTCTACTGTTGGATAGAAAATAGAACTTCTAAGTGATGAAATTCCACGTTTAGTGACAGTCTTCTAAACAAAGTATTGAAGGTGTGGCCTTGTTTCTCCTTGGTGCTCATGGTAAAATGCAAGAGGAAGAGAGAAAAACTGAGAAAGGACACATTAAGCAAAAAGATACCAGCACTTGAAGATTTGGGAGGTTCTCAGTCTATCAGATTGCAACGGATGCTAGAATTAGAAAACTCACTTTTGTGAATTTGCTCTGAGAGGCGGTGACTAGACAGTTTTTTGCTCAAGAGATTAGGTATGTCACTCATGGATCCAATCAATTATCTCAGCAGAAGCCACAGAAAAGAAATGGGATTATGCAGAAAGGATCTATGGAGAATACACCTGTCTAATGGCATGAATCCTCTCAACTTACACAGGAGATCCACAAGGCTTTTAAGAATGTTATACCAGCAAGTCTGGATGGACTCAAAGAGACAGAAATGGGAGGAAATGAAAGAAGGCTATTGGATTTCTGGGATTCTACAAGGAGGAAACAGGCTGATAGTGCCATGTGGCTGCAAACATGCATTACCTTTAAGAAAAAGGAGGAGGACTCTGAGGGCAGAGCCATGGGTACAGAGGCTAGGGCCATGGGCCCAGATGCAGAAGCTCAAGCCATGGGTGCAGAGGCAGAGGCCTGCAGAGTCACAGACACAGAGGGTGACAAAGCCATGAGTGTAGAGGGTGAACAAGCCACAGCCATGAGCACAGTGGGCAAATGAGCTGCAGTCATGGGCCCAGATACTGACCAAGCCAAAGCCACAGTTCCAGAGGCTCACTAAGCTGGAGCTCTGGGTGCACAGGGTGGAGCATCAAGCCACAGAGAATTATTCTCAGGGCTTAAAACATCACAGACCTTGCCCTTCTGTCTTTCAAACTTGCTTAGATCTGGTGACCCCTTTTTTACTTCCAGTTTCTCCCTTTTGAAATAGGAATGCCTATCCCATACCTGCTCAACCACTGTATTCTAGGAAGTTGATGACTTGTTTTATAGTTTGACAAATATACCAATGAAGAAGAATTCTGCCCCAGGATGGATCATATCCAGTCTCAGCCACATCTGGTTTAGATAATTTAGATGATGACACTTGGGATTTTCTAGCTAATGATATTTAGATGAGATTTTGGACTTAGAGTTGATGCTGAAATGAACCGAAATGTCTCGGGATGTTGGAATGGGGTGAATGTATTTTGCACTTTGGAAGGGCAGGAATTTGGGGAGGTCTAGGGGGCAAACTCTAATGGGTTGAATTGTGTCCTTAAAAAGATATACCCAAGTTCCTAATTTCTGGTACCTATCAATGTAACTTTAGAAAATAGTCTTTGTAGTTATAATTAAGTTAAGGACTGTGAAATTTGATCATCTTGGATTTGCAGTGGGCCCTAAATCCAATGACTGGTTTCCTCTTTTTTTCTTTTTTGAGGTATAATTGATATATAACATTATATTAATTTCAGGTATACAAAATAATGATTCAATATTAGTACATATTGCAAACTGATCACAAGAATAGGTCTAGTTAACGTCGGCCACCGCACATAGTCACAAACTTCTTGTCTTGTAATGAGAATTTTTGAGATCTATTCTCTTAGGAACTTTTAAGTATGCAACACAGTATTTTTAACTATAGTTATTATGCTTTATGTTATATCCCCAGGACTCACTTATTTCATAGCTGGAAGTTTGTGCCTTTTGACCCCCTTCACCCATTTTGCCCACTTCCCACCCCCTGCCTCTGGCAACCACCAATCTGTTCTATCTACAAGCTTGGTTTGGTTTTCTTTTTAAATTCCGCATATAAGTGAGATGATACAGTATTTATCTTTCTGTCTGACTTACTTCACTTAGCAGAATGTCCTCAAGGTCCATTCATGTTGTCACACATGGTAAGACTTCCTTCTTTTGATGGCTAAATAATATTCCCTTGCATATATATACCACATCTTCTTTATCCATTCATCTGTTGATGGACACATAGGTTGTTTCCATATCTTGGCTACTCTAAATAATGCTGCAGTGAACACAGGGTACACATATCTTTTTCAGTTAGTGTTTGCATTTTCTTCAGATAAACACCCAGAAGTGGAATTGCTGTATCATAATGGTAGTTCTATTCTTAATTTTTTGAGGAACCTCCATACTGTTTTCCACAGGGCTGCACCAATTTACATTCCCACCAACAGTGCATAAGGGTTCCCTTTTCTCCACATCCTCAGAAACACTTGTTATTTCTTGTCTTTTTGATAATAGCCATGCTAGCAGTTGTGAGGTGGTATCTCACTGTGGTTTTGATTTGCATTTCCCTGATAATTTATGTTGAGCATCTTTCCACATACCTGTTGGCCATTTTTAAGTCTTTTTTGGGAAAATATCTATTCACGTTTCTACCTATTTTTTTAATTTGATTTTTTCTTTTCTTTTTTTTTTTGTTATTGAGTTGTATAAGTATATTATACATTTTGGATCTTAACCCCTTAATAAGTATATGATTTACAAATATTTTCTCCCATTCAACAGGTTGCCTTTTCATCTTGTTAATGATTTCCTTTACTGTGCAGAAGCTTTTTAATTTTATATAGCCCCACTTGTGTATTTTTGCTTTTGTTGCCTTTATTTTTGGTGTCAGATCCTAAAAATCATCACCAAGCCCAATGTCAAGGAGCTTACCACCTATGTTCTCTTCTAGGAGTTTTATAGTTTCAGTCTTTAATACATTTTGAGTTGATTTTTGTGTATGGTGTAAGACAGTGGTGCAGTTTCACTCTTTTGCATGTGGCTGTCCAGTTTTCCCAGCATGATTTATTGAAGAGACAATCCATTCTCCATGGTATATTCCTGACTCCCTTGTCATAAATTAATTGGCCATATATGTGTGGGTTCTAGATTCTCTATGCTGTTCTACTGATCTATGTGTCTGTTTTTATGCCAGTAACATACAGTTTTGATACTATAGCTTTGTAATAGAATTTGAAATCAGGGGGTATGATGCCTGCAGCTTTGTTCTTCTTTCTTAAGATTGCTTTAGCTCTTCAGGGTCTTTTGTGGTTCCATAGAAATTTCAGAATAGTTTGTTCTATTTCTGTGAAAAAATGCCTTTGGAATTTTGATAAGGATTGCACTGAATCTGTAGATTGCTTTGGGTAGTATGGACATTTTAACAATATTAATTGTTCTAATCCATGAGCACAGAATATTTTTCCATTTATTTGTGTCTTCTTCAGTTTCTTTCATTAATTTCTTACAGTTTTCAGTGTAAAGTCCTTTCACCTCTTTGGTTAAATTTACTCCTAGGTATTTTATTCTTTTTGATTCAATTGTAAATGAGATTATTTTCTTAATTTCTCTTTCTGATAATTTTTATTAGTGTATAAAAGTGCAACAGATTTTTGTATACTGATTTTGTATCCTATAACTACTGAATTCATTTATTAGTCCTAACAGTATTTTGGTGGAGTCTTTAGAGTTTTCTATGTATTATATCCTGCTATCTGCAAATACCGTCAGCTTTACTACTTCCTTTCCAATCTGCGTGCCTTTTATTTCTTTTTCTTGCCTATTTCTCTGGCTAGGACTTCCAATACTATGTAGAATAAAAGTGGTGAGAGTGGGCCTCCTTGTTCCTGATCTTAAAGGAAGAGCTTTCAGCTTTTCACCATTGAGTACTGATTGGTTTCAGGGAAAAGGTCATTTGACAAAAGAACAAAATGAATTTTGCTGCCAGAAGCAAGGAATGTCAGCGGCCATCAAAAGCTGGAAGAGGAAAGGCAAGACTCTCCACTAGAACCTTCAGAGGGAGCGTTAATTTCAGACTTTTGAACTTTGAGAGAACAAATTTCTGCTATTTTAACCCACCTTGTTTGTCACAATATGTCATATGAGCACTAAGAATCTGTTACAGTACTTTTAATGTCCCTCTTTGAAAGAATTTCTTCCTTTACTCACCAACAAACCTCAAGTGCCTCACTATCCTTTGTCCCAGGAGACTCAGTATATTGACACAATAAGATATTTCTCTTAATGATGCCACAACACAGCCTTTTTTGGATTTCTTCTTACCTAATTGTTTAAAATAATAACTATTATTTATCTAATGGGTTATCTCTCTTAAATAGAATATTGGCAATTTAATACAGATCTCAATCATCGTCATCATCATCATAGTAACAATAGCAGATCTTTAAAAGAAATGGCAGATTATACACAAATATTTACTGTTGCTGTCACCCCAAATGCAACTAAAATACCTGAAAAGAGTTTTGGCTTTCTTATTTTCTTTTTCTCATTGTTTTGTTTTGTTTGTAATAATACAAAGCTACAAAAGCAAAGAGTCAAAGAGCTGAAAAAACAGAAGATGGAAAGAAGATGGATATGCACTGGCTGAAACAGCAAAACCGAGAAAGCCAAATCTTAAAGAAGCAATATGCAAAGCTGAGAAGTAATTCAATAATACTGCAGAAACCCCCAAACACTCTGGATTTGACAGCTCTGTTTAAGAAGCAGTCACCTCCAGACCCTTTCCACCACTCTCCAGAGCTGCCCCTAAACAGTTACAGTAGAAGAATGACAGTCTATTCTCTGGAGAGGGCGATACAGAAGGTCTCTAAACTGGGAACACCAGGCAGAGATGAGGGCAAGAGCACCACTGAAAACAGGAGAATTAGTCAAAGTTTACATCTTAAGTATTAAGCCTCAGAAATCTTTCTCTATTTAGTCTGTATTATCCACACTAGGCAGGAGACTAAACGGGTCTCTATTTATAGGGAATGTAATAAAATCTTGAACTAAATATAGGACAAGCTACATAATTTGTAAGCCCCAGCATGAAATGAAAATGCAGGGCTCTTGCTCAAAAATTAATAATTTCAAGATGGCAACAGCAATCACAGAGCCCTATGCAAATGCACAAGTTGCACGCCCATGAAGCCAGGCCTTCTTAAAGATACCTGAAACTAACACAACACTGTAAATCAACAATACTCCAATAAAATTTTTTTAAAAATAAAGACAATGACAATGGGAAAGGGCTGACAATCAACAGCCTTGTCAGAAAATCCTACAATGGAGGCTACTGTACATCAGGCCCCAGTCACCAGCACAGAGCTTCCAATCAACCTTTTGTGCCCTACTCCTAAATAAGAGATAGTTATGGATAACCAGTCATTTAAAAGAACACCTTTAAAAGTAAGACAAAGGTCAAAGCACAATAACAGGAAAAAAAAAATCTCAGAAGAAACAGCTTATATAAGGAAAAAAAAAAATAACACTAACATCCTCAAAGAAATAAGAGAAGATATAACATCCATAAAACAAGATCCAACTGCTATAAAAAGAGAACACTCAAAGAACAAAAAAACAAAAACAGCTCTTGGGAATTCAAAACGTAATGATACATATGAAAATATCAATAGAAGACTAAGAAGATAAAATTAAGAAGATAAAATTAAGAAAATCAACCAGATAGGGGAGGGGAAATAAAAAAACAGAAAATAGAAATAATAAGACAATCGATCCAGTGGATCCAGGACCCAAATAACAGGTGTTACAGAGGGGAGATAATAGGCATTATTATCCAAATAACAGGGAAGTAATTCATGAAAAGTAATTCAAGAAATTCCCCAGATCTAAACATTATACACTGAAGGGATGCTTAGAGTTCCCAAACAATGGACAAACGTAGGCCCAAGAACTTTATTTCCAGTATTATTGCATACTTAACAGGGCCGCCAGTAAAAACACAACTAGATGAAACACATAGTTTAATGTTTACAAGTATCAACTTGGTTTACAGGAAGTAAGGGAAATTTCTAAAGGGCAAAAAGAAAAATAAAACAAAACTGAACCAAAACCTAATTTCTGTAAGGGAAGCATTCCTAAAACTCAAGATTGTCTCAAGAACAAAGGTCTATATATAGTAATTTCAATCAAAAAAGCAAGTCCTGGGTAGAACCAAATAAAAATAGCCAGTTATCAGACAACTACACTACAATAGAGACCCTGAAAGCATACCAGTATCACATCAGTACAACTGATACCCCCAATTCCCAACAGAAGTCAGCAAAAAACTCCTGTAGAAAAAAGAATTCGCAATTAAGGCCCAAGAATTCAATTAAGATCAAACATACATGAGTTCACAAAAAATTACAATGGAAAATAATCACAATGAGTAAGAATACACAAAAGACAATATTCACTTCAAGATAAAAAGTTATTCAAGAAGGGAAAATTAATCAGTCTATATTATGTGATTCTGGCATCAGTAGTATTTCCATAACCATTATAATGTAAACACTGAATACTGACCTAATCCAATTCATGATATAACTATACTGGAAGAATAAAGGAACTCTAAGTGTGGACTGGCAGTAAAAATTTACAAAATCTGAAAAATCAAGAAGTAGCAATATTCTAAGTATGTCATTTAGAAATACGGGCATAAATATTAATTAACAAATTGAAAGTGGTTGCTGTTAGGAGGCCAGAAAAATGGCAGGGGCAGGGACAGGACCTGTGTATACTGTTCTTCATAACAAGCCATTTAAAACTGTATGACTTTTTAAACTGTTTATTTATAATTTTAATAAGAATTTTTAATGGAAATATTACCTGTGCTTAGACATTATACTCTGCAATGACTTTAGATATAAATGAATAACTAATCATAAAAACCCTAGACTTTCCATATTTAGTTAACAGTGTCTAAATGCATAAGGATACATGTACAAAGTGATAGAAGTAATAGGTCAGAAACCACTCAAATGTTCATCATGGAGAACTTGTTAAATGATAGTACATTCATTCAATAGATTATAAAGAAACCCGTACTATACTGATATGGAATAATTTATGTTCTTAAGTGAAAGAGCACATGATGCCTTTCATCTTTTTTAAAAAAAGGATAAAAATGAATGTATATGTATATGTATATGTGTGTATATTTGTACACATATACACATACAAACACAGTATATTTGTATATATCCAAAATATCTTTAGAAGGATATATAGGAAACTGCTCATATCAGCTGACATCAGGGAGGGAAAATGGGCAACAAATATTGTGAAAAGGACACCTTCCACTATCTATATCCTTTTGTACTTTAAAATTTTTGAAATATGTGAACATCTTGCCACTTCAAAAAATAAATTATTAACCTTCAAATTATTAAAATATAAAGTGTCGATCTTAGAAATCTAACTCAATGCAATAAATTACTAAAGATACAATTTCTGATACCAAAGCTGAGAACTAAGAGTTGACATTTTGAGGGAAGAGACAATAATTCTAGCTTCCCTTCAACTCTATGTAGGTAGATGCCTTCTCTGTCTATTGGCATCTGGCTGGCATTAGGTAAAGGATGGATACAAGCAAGTGTTTATGAAATATTTTTTGAGGCAGAGAATGGTGGGCATAAAAGAAAGACCTCACTCAAATCCCAAGAGCTAAATTTGAATTTTTCTCATCTGTAAAAAGAAAATAATAACCTCACAGGATTAGTGTGAGAATTACATAAATGATGCACATAAAGTACATAGCATACTGTAGCACAGAGTAGCCAGTCAGTAAATACCAGTTTTCCTCATCATCATCTCCCTTTCACTTTTAATGAAAACTGGAAGAAAGATAACCAAAAAGACTTTATTTTAAAGTTTCTGTCTCACAGTGAAGACTACATACATCAATAAAGTTTGACATTGAATATGGATAAGCACATTACACACATGAAAGAAATCAATTTTTTTCAAATGAGGGAAGAAAATATTCATAGAAATGGGTAGAAAGCCCATAATATCAGAAAATTTCTTTTACTCTCAATATGTGACCACACAGATGATATCTTTTCTAATGCATATTCATTTACTGGCGTTCAATAGTGCCAAAAAGGAAACAGAAAGAGAAATAGGTAAATATATCTGCTGGCACAACTACCACCAAAATTCACTATTTTCTTATAAAAATAGTCAAGTAATGATTAATAGGTGATTTTATTAATTCCAAATTAGATATATTCTTTTAAGATTTATAAAAATCACTAAACTTAATTCCTCCATAAATGTTACCTTCTTAGTGTAATTTGACTTCTTACTGCAAGTATGGCCCTAAAATTTCACACTGTACTTTTTCCCTTTTGTCAAAATACCTATTGGCTCCAAAGAATAATTATTGTTTTAGATACAAATTTTAAATACAAGAAAAAATTATTTGTAACTTACAAAATATGAATTACATCTTTCAGATGCTAAATTATTTTTCTGTTTCTCCTATTCTGCCAAAAGTAGCTGGCAAACCAGGAAAAACACTACCTCACTCTGAGAAAAGTCATGTCAATTTTTCTGATATTAATGTTAGAAAAATGTATACTGTCTGTCAAATAGAGGCATCAGCTTTGACAGGGCTATAAAACCCTCAATGCACAAAAAGGTCAAATAACACATATTTCTAGAGAAGTTGTTTGATAAAATGAGAAAAACATTTGCTATATTATAAAAATTGGTATTTAATGGTCCTAGTAGTGAATTATTTAGCTTCATAATTATAGACCTAAAAAATACCATAATGATGTAAAAGACATATTCCACCCCCGCTTGCTTCCTATTTTATAAATGATAAAACTATAGGTAATGACATAAAGAAACTGAACTATTGAGAAACGCTTTTCCCTAAATTCATTATTCCATGCGATAGGAAACTCAGTAACTCTTTTGGCCTTTTGCCTTACCCACTCGCTTACTCCCTCCTTCCCTACACTCAGAAGGAGAGGTGATTTGTATAATCCTTGAGCTGGTAAGAAAAAGTTGAGCATGTGTGGCTCAGCACCCTTACTCTCTCCCTCAATCCCTTTCCTTCAAATCTCTCCCTCTCCCACCTCTATATATAGATACAGGTGTATAAACGCATATGTGTATGTATGTACGTATGGATATGGGTATAAGCAGCCACAAACATAAGTGTGTATGTTATATATTATTTATAAAAAAACTGACAGGGATATTAGGAGAGGGGATATAAATGTACATGTTATATACACACACACACACATATGTTGTATATGATATATGTCTATGTGCATGTATCCCTTTCTCTCAATATCACTCTCAATCTCTCTCTCAACTGACTGCAGGAAACATGCATTTTCTACTCTTCAATGCATTAAATTTGCAGGGCCAAGCTCCTAAGTAGAATATCTAAGGTTACCCAGCTCTACTAAATAAAAAGACAAGTAAGTGTCAAATTCAGACATGTAATACTAGTGATCCCGTCTGTCCATAAACCTAAGTCTACTACTTCACACCTTTTCTTTACTCTCAAACCTCCATTATCTCTTCAACCCTCCTATTCCATTCTCATAAAATGGAAGCTAACAGAAAAGGCTTTCCACAAGCTCCTACCATCACACCTACTAGTCTATCTGGATCTGTACCCACATATGCAGTCTTCCCAGCTGTTATTATGAAAGAACTGAAGATAACAGCTCCATCTGAAAAGAGCACTTCTTACTCATCTACAAGATCCCATACTGCATCATCTGTTCAGGGACTCTGATCTCCCCTGGTATCTCTCTCACTTGATCACCGACTTTCCCATTCAACTGAATCAATCCTATAGTGACATAAACATGCTAAAATATTTCCCATCAAAACAAAACCTTCCCCTTCCCCACATCCACTGAAGAATTGTCTCTACTCTCACCTCCACTTCTTCCCTCCCATTCTCTTAAATAGGCCTTCATTCCCACCACTATGCCAAAACTGCTGGTCAAGATAACAAATGGCCCACTGTATAGTTTTCCACTGCTACCATACAAATTACTACAAACTTAATGGCTTAAAACAACACACATTTATTACTTACTGTTCTGTAAGTCAGAAATCAACACAGGTCTCACCAGGTTAAAATCAAGGGTGCTGGCAGGACTGCATTCCTTTCTGGAGGCTCTAGGGGAGACCCTTTTCCTTGCTGTTGGCAGAATTTGGTTCCTTGACACAGTTCCTACATCTCAGAACCAGCAGCAGGACATCAAATTCTTTTCATGCTTCTCTCTCGTGCATACACACACACTTGCACACACACCACAGCCAGGAAAGGTTCTCTGCCTTTAAGGACTAGTGATTAGACTGGGCCCACCAAGATAATACAGGATAATCTCTCTACCTCCAAGTCCAGAACCTTAATCCTATCTGTAAAGTCCCTTTTGCCATAACATGTTTACAGGTTCTGGGGATTAGACTGTGACACTGGGTTGGAGGCATTATTCTGCCTACTACACCTGCACAATAGTCATTTCTCAGTCCTCATCTTAGGCAACCTTCCAGCAGCATTTGCACACTTGATCAGTCTCCCCTCTTGGAAACTCTGTCTTCTTGGCCTGGACAATCAACTCCCAGCTCTCCTCCTACCCCACTGGCCACTTATTCTCAAATCTCTTTTACCAGTTCCTCTTCAACTTCTCTCTAAATATTGGAGTGCCTGAAATTTCAGGAGTAATGATAATGAGGATGATGGAATAATAAAAACAAGAAATGCCTACATAGAACTGCAGTGGTCAAGGAACCCTAAATGTAATAGGCAGATAAGGCCTCTCAAAGATAAATACATCCTAATTCCTGGAACCTACAAATAGATCAGGTTACTTGGCAAAGCGGAATTAAGGTAGCAAATGGAATTAATGTTACTAATCAGCTGGTTTTAAAACAGGGAGATTATCCTGGTGAGTCCAATGTCATCACAAGAGTCCAACGTGGAAGAGTCCTGTCAGACTGATGCCCCAGGACAAAGCCACAACCAACCACTTCTGGCTTAGAAGATGGAAGGGGACCTAAGGAATGCAGGGTGTTACAATAGCCAGAAATCTAATGCACTGGCTGTTCCTGCAACCCCTTGAGAAAGTTCATAAATTCAAAACTATTTTCATAAACATTCTAAGATGTTATTTGTCTTCTTCACTCTTACTCTCTCATGAATATACAGTGGATTTTTCCAGAGGTGAAAGGACCTGTGATATTACCAAAAACTGAATAAACAAGGAGATATAAGAATCCAGCTGCCTTCCATGAGGCCAGAGAATAGAGAGATCTGCAAAATATAAAACAACACTATTCTTCTCACTAAATTTGGTTTTATTTTGGAAAATAAAGTTATGTTTTCATAAAAAATGCTATTTTAAAATGTAATAGGTTTACTATTGTTTCTTAAATGAGTTAAATATTTTTAATTTCTATTTTATATTCTGAGGTGGTAAATATCAATAGATATAACCCACATAAATCAAAAGCTCTTTGAGATCCATAATAATTAATACGAGTGTAAAATGGTCCTAAATTTCAAAACGTTTAAGAACTGCTGATATGACACTATGTGTCAAATATAGCTCTAAGTCGTATGCATATTAACACAATGACTGAATCCTCACTATAATTCTAACAGATAAGTACTACATTTACCCTTAATTTGTAGATGAGGAAATTAAACTTCATTAGCAGTAGTAAGCAGCATGTCCAAAGTCACAATGAATAGGTGGGGTAAGATCCAAACCTCCGCAGTCTGGTTCAAGTCTGCCGTTGAATACAGCCTCTCAGAGTTCAAGCTTCTCTACTGACATTTACCCTGAAGGTGACCTTATCTAGTTGCATGTTTAAATGCTCCAGCCCCATGTCTAACTCCAGACTCTTATACCTACTGCTTATTAAATATATCTAATTGAATGACTAAAAGTCATCTCAAATGTAACCTTCCCCAAGCTGAACTGATTTTCTTCTCCTCCTCAAACATTTTCTTCCCTGAGATCTCCCATTTCAGTAAATGGGATTTGTTCAAGCTCCTCAGACAAAAGATCCAAAGGACTCTCTTTGCTTCACGTTTCACGTTAGTCTATGAGAAATCCTTGTTAGCTCTGCCTTAGAAATACACCAGAATCCTGTCACTTACCGCCTCCATTTGCTAGTATCCGAGTGCAAGCCAGCCATGTTCTCTTCCCTGGAACACAGTGACAGCCTCCTACTGGTCTTCTTCCACCTAGATGGTATATTCTCCCTATAGCAGCCAAGTAGGGCCATTCACTCTTTTGCTCAAAATAGCTTTCAATGTCAATCAGAATAAAATCCAAAATCCTTATCTTAGCCTACAAGGCTTTATATAATCTGCTCCATGGTATCTCTCTAATCTTATATGCCGTGATTACCCCTCACAGAAAACCAACCTCCTTGCTCTTTCTAAAAACGTCATCAAATACAACTTTACCTCTTTACAGTGTTTCCTCTGCCTGATCCACTTCTCACACACACACACCCAAGATCCATTAGGTCTATCTATACCTGTCTTTCCAAAAGTTCTCTTGTCAGAGAGGCTTTCCACTACCATCTTATAATACCCTACCATTTTCCAGCTTCTTGATTCTGCATTATTTTTTTTCAATAGTACTTATTATGGCGCGACAAACTACAAATTTACCTGTTTGTTTCATGTCTATACCCCCATTAAAAGTTGGACTCTAAATTCAGGACTCTGTCTCTAACAGTGTCTGGTGAGTTGCTACTCACTATTTATTAACCATCATAATTAAGTAATTATTCTAGGAAAAATATTCACACCCCCCAAAAAATAGTTAATACCCACAACATAAAAAGTATCTGTAAAGTTTATAAGAAATACTGCAATCGTAAAAGGAAAATGTTCAAAATATGGGAATAGGTAATTACTAAAAACAAAAAACAAAGTACCTGATGAAAATATTTTTAAGTCCAACACAATGTATAATTTCAAAAAATTCAGATTTAAAGGTGATACTATTTTATGAGTTTCATTTTAGCAAAACTCTCCTTAAATGTAATTTGGGCTGACCAATAAGGCAAGTATGAGACAAGCACTGACAATATAACTTGGTCCAAACTTTCATGAAACCAACTTAACTTTATGTTAATATTTTCATCCTCTGATCTAGTAATTCCTCTTCTAATAATTTACACTAACAAGAAAATCATAAATCAAGATGGGTTTTTCTACATAAAAATATTTGGGGACAACATGATTTTAAAACAGTAAAAAAAATTTTAAATAACAATCAAAATGTACAACAACAAGGAGATGATTCTGAAAATTATGGTTCATTCCAATGACAGAATATTATGAAGTTTTGTTTGTAAAGAATTCATAAGAACATGGGAAATGTTTAAGTTATGTTAGATGGATAATGGCATACAAACAGTAGGAATTTGACCACATTCAAAGTATCATTAAAAAGAAAAATGTATCAAATGCATGTTGTTGTTTGGTGGAAGTATTATATATAATTTTATAATTCTTGGCATGAAAGACACTTATCTCCAAGGAACAATGATTACCTTCAAAATTATGCCATAAATTGAAAGAACTAAGTAAAATTAACCATTTCAAATTGGTGACAATTGGCCTGGAAAAGCTACTTGAATACTGGGGCTTTAATAAGCACTCAGTAACTTGAACCAAAAATGATGCTGGGAAAGTATTTTGCATATCATCCAGATAAAACACAGCACTATTAAGACAAAGATCTTCTTACAGAAGTAATTAATTTGAATAAATACATTGAAAAATGGAAAATTTCTTCTTCAGTTAGTAGCAACTCTTTAAAAAAGATGGAAAATTACATTCAGGGATCCATATAAATATCCAAAGTTAGAATAGTTGTCAAATTTTAGTCTAGAAAACAATTTTTCACACAGGGCATTCTGGCAAGGACTATTTTTCATCTTCTTCTCCTTAAAGGTGATTTAACAATGTGGTCACAAAAGCATAAGCAATGACAGACCTTCCTATTCTCCTGTCTACTTTTATGTTTGTAATCATTCCCAAAATGCTTCTTTATTTTCTAGGCATAAAAAATGTGCATGCTAGAAATAACAATTCTTTAGGATTTGAACAAAACTCTTCAAGCTTTAGAAAATAAATTATTCACCAATGAACTAAACCTAACCCTGCCAAATGTTAGCCTAAAACAAAATTTTGAAGTTGAATTATTAAGCCCTTTACAAGTTTTCTTTAAGAGATAATGTAACCACAACTACAAAAATCACCACACTGTAACCACTGCCACAACATCCAATACGTGTAATAATATACCGTATAAATCTTGTTTGTTCCAACAGAACTTAAGGAACACTTTCAAAAATCACATTTAGCGGTATAATATGGATATGTCCCAATTTTCCAATGATTATTATTCTGATTAGTGTATCTATGAATCAGATTCTATTCCTGCCCTACCATCAATTACTAATTATTTTCTGCTCACAGTTAACCAAGCTAGACAGGAATAAAATATTCCAACCAATTCCACTGTGAGAGTATCCCGTTCTTTTGAATGAGGGCCCTGGTGACTGGGAGTTGCCTGTTTATTTTTTCCATTTATTACTAAGAAATCAGATAAAATGATCTATTTGTGTTTCTTTGGGAAAGGGGGTTGGGGTAAGAAAAAAGCAAGAGGAGCTGCTATTTGTTTTTTAACCTACCATTCAAGGTAGCTCAAACACTACTCCTCTCTGATAATAAACTAATAATCATTTCTGAGAAAATTAAAATCTGTGGCAAATATCTCTGCTATATATGAGGAGAAAACAATGCGATATTTTTCTCTTGGTTTTCTTGCAGGGACATATGGCCCTGACTCCCCTACACACCATGAGAATGACAGAGTTTACATGTCAGTATAAGAACTGGTGCTCATAAAGCTGTCCCCCCACCAAACAAATGGTAACAGATATTTAATATAATCTCTAAAAACAAACAAAAACAAAAAGAAAGAAGGGGGTAAGGGGAGATGTTGGCATATGTCAGACAGTTCTATTCAAAATGTTTAAGGTATTTAAATAAAATACTTCCAAAATTAAACTCTGAACAAAACAATAACTAACATTCGATATCTCCTCTAAGGAAATAATTACAGTAAAATCTCACCTCCAATCCCAATGTAGTATGATCAGGTCAACCCAATTTAAAACCTTGGGAATGAATTTACTAGCTATGTGAACCTAGGACAAGCAATTTACTTTTATCACTTTCTTCAACTGCAAAATGGGATTAATAATGCCAATCTGACTGTCTTGCAGTGGAAATTAGGTGAAAGAAAGTATGTCAGGTGATTATTAGTGTAGTATTTGGTATATGGTAGACAACCAAACATTGAAGAGAAGAGGTACCTCATATGAAAATTGGGTTGTAGTCAGAACACATGGAGAAAATCGTATGCCATCAAAGTTACTCCTGACAATTCCTTAGAAAGGGACAGATAGGAACCCAACATATTGTATCTTCTCTATTTGTCCAATACAGCTTCTCTAACACTGAATAAATCACTCTCTATGGTTAATCATCAGATAAACTAATTGACTTCCATTAAGGGGTCACGTTGTGGGACGGGGCGGGGGGGCGGTGGTGGATGGATTTTAAACATTAGAACTCTACCTTCCGCTACACATTCTAGGGCATAAGTCAATTTTGTCTATTTGGAGAGAGGGGTTATTATGTCTGCTTGCTCGATTTAGGGCCCAAATGTTTTTGCTTTTGCCAGTACATACAGTTAAATTTCCTATAAGCTAAATGTATATGAAGTCACCCCACTGGATTTCCTTACCTTATTAATAAGCAAACCAGAAAAACATTATTAAAGTAAAAAATAAAGTAAAATAAAATAAATGCCTGCTAAGGAGTAAAAACAGTTGACAAAAATTTGTGCTCCAGAATTTATGTGCTTTATATACAGAAGAATGTCCCCAAAGCCTAATCAGAAGCTACTAACCTAACCCTTCTTCAAGCTATTCTACCGAGGTTAGTTATCTGGTTCCTAAGCTTTCAGCAGGTCAGAAGGAGCAAGGGAAAGAAAATACTGTATGCAGGGATAGGGAAGACATAAAAATAGATGAGTTTAAGCAAACTGGTTTCTTTAGAGAAAAGGATCTATTTGTTTATAATGCCAAGAGAATGATGAGCTCATATTAGGTGCTTTTTAAAAATTGCTTTAGTAAACCTGTTTTCCTCTTCAAAAACCATTCTTTTAAATTGCTTGAGGCAATCAAGCTTAGTAAAGAACAACAGAAATATGCCAACAAACTGACTCCCACACGAAATGTGTCAAAGCAACTGTTCCAATATGGAAGAAAACTTCCCTGCTGCCTTCAGCACCTCACATTCCTTAGGATATCAGAGTTCTGAGAAAATAAGACTAGTAAACACTCCCCCCATTTGAGATTTTAAGACTAAAAGACACAACACACATACACAAATTCCACCAGAAGTCATTTCAACTCCATATAAAGGACAAGCATGTAAGTCCCTCTTAAAATAAGTATTGAAACAAACCAAAATAAATCATCAGTTATATTTTTAAAGTGGTAACAACTAAGTAATCATACAGAAAGGTCTTCTACAGAAACGTTACTACAAAAAAAAACAGGAAAACTTATGTCACATTTGCATTAAAATTTAAAGGGCAAATATACAGGTGAAACTAGACTCTACACTCATAAAATCAATACACTGAGGTACGGAAAGACTGTACAAAAATGATCCCAATGATTCCAATAGATTTTAAAATGTAAGAAATAAAACAAGGAAATATGAGAGTCCCTAAAGGATGCCTCCAGAAATACAAAAAGATGGAGTTAAAAGTGAAAAGCAAAAGATCAACAGACATTGATAGAGTCATTTATTCCCAAAAATAGTTGACTGCGTTATTCGCAGGTTTCATATATGTGAATTCACCTAGTAACTAAAATTTATTTTTAACCCCAAAATCAATATTCTAGGCACTTCTGGAGTCATCTGTGGATATACACAAAGCGGTGAAAAATTTGAATTGCCCAAATACACATTCCCGGGTAAGGTCAAACGGGGCAATTCTCTCTACCTTCTTGATTCAGCTCCTCTTCTATAAACAAGTATCTTTTTCAGTCTGTTCACTACCATGTTTTTTGTATTTTTGTGCTTATTGTTGGTGATTTCGTTGTCTAAAATGGTCCCCAGGCATAGTGCTGAAGTGCTGTCTAGTGTTCCTAAATGAAAGAAGGCTGTTATGGGGACTTCCTTGGTGGCCCAGTGGTTAAGAATCTGCCTGTCAATGCAGGGGACACGGGTTCGATCCCTGGTCCAGGAAGATCCTACATGCTGTGGAGCAACTAAGCCCATGTGCCACAGCTACTGAGCTTGCACTCTAGAGCCCGGGAGCCACAACTACTGAGCCCGCACGCCTAGAGCCCATGCTCCACAACAAGAGAAGCCGCTGCAATGAGAAGCCCGCACACCACAACACAAAGTAGCCCCCTCTCGCCACAACTAGAGAAAAGCCCACGTGCAGCAACAAAGACCCAATGCACCCAAAAATAAATAAATAAATAAATAAATTTTTTTTTTTTTAAAAAGGCTGTTATGTGACTTATGGAGAAAATATTTGTGTCAGATAAGCTTCATTCAAGCACAAGTTATAGTGTTGTTGGTCATGATGTCAACATTAATGGATCTACAACATATACTACATATGGTGATTTTCACAGAAACACACAGAAAACAAGGTTATATATTGATCAGTTGATAAAAATATTGTAATCAGAGGATCTCATGAACCTAACCCTGTATTTCCCCCAAGAGCGATGGTTTAGCATTTGTGAACTCAGTGTTTGCAGTGACTTTTTTTGAACATAACTATAGTGAACAATGGGAATCAACTGTATTAGAATAAGAATCCAGGGTGGGGAAGAAGATAAAGAAACGTGAAAATTCTCCTGAACTGAAAAAGCAGCTTAAAAGGGACCACCAAAGGGAGGCCTTTTTCAAACATTAAAGAAAAGAAACAATCAAAGGAAAATAAGTCTGACAATATAAACATCTTAAAGTATGTGCTTTTGCAGCCACAGTCTCAATTGTTCATCTCTCCCAGAATCCATGCTATTTGGAAATGCCTTCCCATGTTGGCTCAGGACATGGTCATGAGATCTACTGGGGTCAATGGGTTGTTAGCAAACATGATGCAAGCAGAAGCTGAAAAAGTGCTTGCATATTGGAGCTTGCTCTCTTGGTGTTTTTGGAACACTTCTCAGCCACCACAAGAAGACATTTGAACTAGCTTACTAGATGACAAGAGACATGTGGCCCCTTTACCCCATCACCATAGCCAACAGCCAGTCAACCACCACACATGTAAATGAGGCCAAGCTAGATGTGCCTGCCCCCAGCCTACCAATCAACCGACTGCAGATTTCTGATAAGAGTTCAGCCGAAATCAGCTGAATCTGGCTTAGATCAGCAGAATGAGCTGATCCATATGCTCATGAACAACAATAGATGGTTACTGGTTTAATGTAGAAGGTTAGAAGTAACTTGTTATTCAGCAATACCAAATTGATACATATATAAATAAAATCTAATAAATAACAAGTTTTAATACGGAAGAATAAACTATAGCACATTATCTTCCTCTCCCCATGTCTAGCAAGATTTATTTTCAAGTAGTATAACTTAGCGTAGAAAATTAGTGGAAGAGAAACTCTGAAGGAACACAGAGAGGCATATCATGGCACTGCTCCCACCTCTGTTCACCTAAGCCCCACTAGGGAATTCCGGAGACTTCTCACTAATATTCTCAAGAGAAACAAGTTGAGGGCAATCCACAGCATTTCAGGTAGAGTATGGATTGGCCAGAAGAGAAGACTCCTTTTAATTTCCTGATCCAATAACCCAAGAAAAGATAACTTATTTCAAGTGAGGTGGCCACTTATAGGAGGAGCAGTTAAAGCATACTGTTTCCCTCACTCTTTGGTTCCATGCTAAGGTACACACTGTCCTGCCAGATGTAAGAAAACATCTGGCTAAAACTCTTATTTTCAAGGCTTATATCAACCATTCTGGAAGAATTTACATTAATAATCCATGAGCTTCCATATAAAAGAATGATTATAAGCACTGGAGCCTCCTAATTCCTAAACCAAACTCAGCATCATCAAGGCCACAAACAGGGTGGGTGGGGCCTGGGGACAGGAAATGGAGTTAGTGCTGGAGTCTCTGCTTCTAGCTTTCTGATGTCTCAGAGAGCCTTTTCCCAGCACTCAGTATTCTTTCTTCTTCTGAATGGCAAGTACCTGGCTACTAAATGAGGTAGATGGAAGTAAAATCTTCAGAACTACTGGCTGTAAGTAAGGAAAAGATGAAACGCTCAAAGGTATTAAATGGAGAGAAAAGAAAAATAGGTACACTGCATCCTGATAGAAAACATTTAACAAAACCTGTGAAGCAGTCAGAGCCCAGGTACTCTAACAAATCTAAATACTTCTTCAAATGAACACTCCTGGGCTTAAACTATTGCCTCATGTGACAGAAATGTGAACAGGCTTCAAATTGTACTTCACAGAGGAAAGGAAGCTGATCTCACATAAAGTGGGAACAGAATCAAGATGTTACCCACAATTTTTTAATATTATAGCAAATTAAATTTCTGGACAAAGCCACCCAAACATGAGCATTGTAAAAAGAAACATGGTGACTATGCCAACACACAAACACTCCTCCCTCTACCATACACACACATACAAAGAATAGAAAGGAAAAAAGTTTGTGAAACGATGTTGATGAGGACTTTTTCTGTTATCTCAGAATTGTATGCAGTTAAACTTCAAAACTCAAGTCAAGAGATACAATGTGCCCTCTTGCTCCCAGAGTTAACTAAATGGTAGCAGAACTGGCCCGTACCACTTGAAAATAACTATGCCACCGCCACCATCACCACCACCACTGGTCTACGTAAAGAAAGGAATAAGGAAAGAATAGGAGTCTTCATTTTTACGGAAAGGACCTTGTCCCTGGAGAAAAGCTTCTCCTTCCCCTCCCAGAGGAGTGTCCTTATTCATGTCTGAATTCAAGTTGGGAGGAAGAGTGGAGAGCAGGACAGTCACTCTTAGGAAGCAGTATCCGAAGAAAGGGGACTGGCATCTTGGTCTTTCCCCATTCCTGCTAAGCTGCAAACTATGCAGGCTCACCTTGGTCCTGCCATTGGCACACAGCCAAGAACAGTGAGGGGATTGTTGGGAGTACCTGACATGTGTCCTCTGGAGTCCTCTGGAGTCTGAGCATGCATGAATTAAATGACTGGTGCACATTTTTAATCTGGAGATACCTGAAGGCATCTTTCCCCCACCCCCTAATAGAGCCCGTCAATATGACTTAAGATGGCTGCTGTGTCATGGGTATGGGGAACAAAATGGAGTCAGCCTCTCATATCATCTTAGAAGGTTCTCCATACTCTTTTTTTTTTTTTTTAAAGATTTATTGATTGATTGATTGATTGCTATGTTGGGTCTTCGTTTCCGTGCCAGGGCCCTCCCCAGCTGCGGCAAGCAGGGGCCGCTCCTCATCGCGGTGCGCGGGCCTCTCACCATCGCGGCCTCTCTTGCTGCGGAGCACAGGCTCCAGACGCGCAGGCTCAGTAGTTGTGGCTCACGGGCCTAGTCGCTCCATGGCATGTGGGATCCTCCCAGACCAGGACTCGAACCCGTATCCCCCACGTTGGCAGGCAGACTCCCAACCACTGCGCCACCAGGGAAGCCCTCTCCATACTCTTGATTCTCTTGACTTGCTTAGGCAGCTGCTGAACTAAGTGAGCAGTCAGACCACCTAGAAAATAGACTCGTCCTAGACCACTAACACAGCCAGTAGGTGGCCAAGCCGAAGAAGTCCGCAGCAAATTCTATCATGGAGGTAAATCAGAGCACTGCCCAATCTACATGGGGACCAAGAAATTAACGGCAGCCACCACCAGCCACTGAAATCAGAGCAAACCCAGCGGAGGAACAAGCATGCCTCGCATCTCCAACAATTAAGTATGAAGGTGCTTACCCATTCCTCTACCTCCTCCCAACTCACTAGGAGAGCTACAGACTAGAAAGCCAGAGGGGAGAAACAGACATCAATTTGGATTGGTCTATCCTATACTAATCAAATATTAATGCTCCCAATCTTTATTAACTATCACAAATGACAGAACACATGTTACAAATGAAAAATCAAGACAAATAGTCTGAACAAGGATTTTTTTTTCCCCTCATTTGTTAATCTATTTCTTTGAAAGGTAATATACAGGTATACAAAGGTAGTATTTTTTAATCATTATTACTAAAAATAAATATTCTGAAAAGTTCAAGATAAAGTTCACCCTACTTTTAGGTCATATTTTCCCTTTAAGTATTTAGGAGGTTCTTTTCTGAATCCCCTCCAATTACTTCATTTTTCAATTACTTCCTTAAAATAGAAACAGTAAAAACTAAAAAAGTCATTCTTAAAATGCTCCAACAGATGTCAAATTTATCTTAACTCAAGAGTCTGTATCACCATCTTACAATTTGTAATTTTTATTTACCAATTATTTTTGTCATTACTGAAGGAATAAGTCCCATCTAGTGTGACTATACCTCTGTCAATAATATTTTACTTAGAATATCTGTACAGTTTAGTTATACATCTTGGATTTATAATTTCCTAATAAGAATAATTAACCATGCAGAATTCCTTCTGAATAAAGGATATAAATAAATTTATATATTTTTTCAAGTTTTAATAAAACATTCAATTATATTGTTTTCTAATTATGAAAGAAATAAACAATTCCTTTAAGCAACCCCCATCTAAAATAATTACTAAATTCTACTCCTATCTTATAAATTTATCACATATTGGCTTGTCATATATATATATTTATATATATGTTATATACATATGTATATAATATCACCGATATTAGATTTTAAGAATAGGTACCACTTCTTATACTTTTTATATCCTTCAAAACCCACTCCTAGAACAAAAAAAGAGTTAGTTGGTAAGGATTCATTTCAAGCCCTAAAACATGTTCCCAAGGAGACACACTTCAAAGGGCATAGTTTCTAACAATGATCTTGAAGGCATTACACTAATGAAAAATATTTAACTTCTGATTTAGTATAATGAACATTTGATTCCATTTTTACCTCTCCTATGCCTATTAAATAAGTGTATCAGGGCACATATAATTGCACAAAAACAGTGAACTGTCTCCTAGCTCAGGGTGAAGAACTGTGGCATACAAAGTAATCTTTCCAAAAACAGACTAACTTGTTATGACTATCACTCCTAAATCCTAGGCTTCAAAACAAGGGGAAAAATTATATTTCAAAATCGGTGGCATTTCCACAGTATTTTAAAAATGATTTTCCAAAAGGGCTATGGCAAAAACTACAACACCATCACCATTTTCATAGAATACAATACTTGTGCTTCTCTTTTGTCCTGTAATTTTAGCCCAGTCTGACTTCTTTTCCTCCCATGAACCTCTGTCAGGAGGACGCTGTGTTGGCTGCAAATAACCAGTCCGCAGCACTCATCCTGGAGATTACGACAACTCAAAAACCACAAGCATGGAGTTCAGATAGTATTTAAACATGCCTTTGGGGTTAGAAAGTAGTAGTTAGTTAGCAGTTCATCAGCTCTTATATGACCAAGGTGAAATAAATACAAGGAGAAATCTACGAATGACTCTCTTTGCCTCAGAATATTTCCTGATTTTTTAATAAATTTAAAAGCTACCAGATCACAGCTTTGACAGATGTCTTTGACTTGGATACTTAATTGAAAACACAAAAATAAATTCTAGCCTGGGAACATGAACTTTTTTTGCTGAAATTAAAAACATAATCAAAAAGAACAGGCTAAAATCAATTTTATGATCCTTACTAGTGATGACTAATATTCTCTTTTCAAGACTTTCTCCCATGACTAAGTTTTCTTTTTTTAAAAAAGAGGGCAATGCTTTGAAGCGTAAGAAGTGGTAGTAGCTAAATACCTATAACCCAGTAGATTGTAATAAGCTCCACAAAAGCAATAACCTTGGCTGTCTTATTCACCAATCTAGCTGCAACACCTAGCAATGTGCTCATTAAGGTAAGCTATTAAATTGTGTTAGCAACTAACTCAGTGTTAGGCAAAATGTTCTTCAAAATGTCTAATAATTTATACTATCTATATACACAATCTATAACTGTCATTTGGTCACTAATTACTGATTCAGCTCTTATACAATTAAAAACTGTACCATGCATGTGTGAACTCAATGATATAAAATAAAATACAGTACATTTAGGAATATGCAACAGGGTTTACAGCATGTGGGAAAACAGTTTAGCTTATGGATTACATCTTTAGGTTTTAGATACTCTATGTCCACATTTGTGCCGGGATGCAAAAGGAAAAATTTAGAGGAAATGAAATAAATACCACAATACTATAAACAAGTACTCGGAAATGAAAAAAAATGAAAGAAAGTCAACCAAAGGACATAGACTTTAAAATGCAACCCAAACACCCTGCTTTAGTAAAACTTTCATAAAAATTATTGGCCCTTGAAGTCCAACATTGAACTGAATCATTATTTGCATAACAGGGAACTGATTCACACTTTAACTTGCTTTCTTCAGTATTATTTCAGGAAGACTTCTTTATTTTCCATTCAATACCATATGTAGAGTCCAGGTATGAAAGATGCATCTTTGTTTTTGAAAAGACCAATTTTATGAGGTTAGTGGAAAGTAAACGGATTACAATTTTTTTTCCCAAACACCATCATTTCTCTTTTCTTTTCCATTGTCTAAAGCTTATCATTCATCTCTACTTTCAAGCTACCAACTGAAGGAAAATTTCCTATTTTAAGTATGTATTTTCAATAAAATTGTCTGATAGTTAAGTGGCCTGAAAATGAAAATTAAGAATATATTTCTTATGGAATTCACATATGGAATTCACTACCTCATTTATAAACAAAAAGGGAGGTTAAAAAATTTGACATCTGTTTACTTCACATCTAAAACCTTCACAGAAAACAGTAATAATAATTCTTGTTAGTCATTGGTATATGGCAACTGTGATGCCTCTTCCAGAAGATGAAAAACAGAACATCAGTACGGGTAGAGGAAGAAGTTTTGTCCTCTCACTACACTTTTTACCTTCTACAACTATACTGCTTTTAAGCACAAGCCCTTCATCCAAATTTTTAGGCCTTATTACTACAAATTCTACTCAACTTCTATGCAACTTCCACTTACGGGAGTAGTAAGTTTTTCTTTACATATATTACAATGTTGGCCTTTTTGTTTAGTAAAATTAGTGAGCTGAGAAAAAAACCTGTAGCTCAATGTTAAAGAATGTTTAGAAATAATTATACACGTCCTGATTTTCTCTGGGTCTTAATATTCCACTCTATTTATTCCCTGATCCTGATTTTTTATTTAATATAGTTTTCTACTTTGATGTTTAAAATCAAACAAAACACTCAAAACTTTTGTGGAAAGAAATGAGTTGCAAATAAGTAAATGCAAAACTACTGTAAATTTTTTTTTTGCTTACTAAATAACAACCAAAGCTACAAATACCCGAAATGGAAATTTGAGTTGAAGTATATAGTCCTGATATTTTTCTCTAGATAATGATGTAAGGAGGATGGAAATATCTATAAGATTCAATTTTCCTGTATTTTTGAAAGGTTGATAGCAATATAAAACATCAATTAAATCTGTGATGCCTTTGAAAGGCACAGAAGTTTAAAAGTAAACCTACAGGGCTTCCCTGGTGGCGCAGTGGTTAAGAATCCGCCTGCCAAGGCAGGGGACACAGGTTCGAGCCCTGGCCCGGGAATATCCCACGTGCCACGGAGCAACTAAGCCCGTGTGCCACAACTACTGAGCCTGCGCTCTAGGGCCCGCGAGCCATAGCTACTGAGCCCACGTGCCAGAAATACTGAAGCCCGTGCGCCTAGAGCCCGTGCTCCACAACAACAGAAGCCACAGCAAGGAGAAGCCCATGCACCGCCACGAAGAGCAGCCTCCCCTCACTGCAACTAAAGAAAGCCCACGCGCAGCAAAGACCCAATGCAGCCAAAAATAAAATAAAATAAATTATTTTTTTAAAAAAAGCAAACCTAGAGAATACAAATTAGTAGAGTGCTTCTATATTAACAAGGATATATGATACAAGGGAATCCTTTGAATTCTGTATACAATAAAATGTTTCATTTATCAGTTTTCGTTTCTTTAAAAAATTAGCTGTCAACTTTTCTATACGTAGAGTGGAGATTTAAAATTTTCTTAGAAAATGGCTTTAAAAATCATTAAAATATTAAATCTGCTAAAAGTCTACAAAAGATACATAAGAAATATCCCAAATGGTCCGTCAAGTTTAATCTTGCTTAAAAACTAATCCTATTTAAGTCCCAGCCATATCTCACAATTGTAGAGGAATAAAGATGGATTTGTATTTTAATTCGAAGCAGACTATGTGTACTTAGAGAAATGGCACAGAGGAAAAAAATGAGAGATTCACTGGAGAGAAAAATACGGATTGCCACAAAAATATTTTAGACAAAAAAGGCTGAAACAAAGAGTGTGCTGAGCCATATCTGAGTCACTGATTAAGGAAGAAAGAATGTTACTGCTGCTGACCAGGCTTCGTTTGCAAAGAAGAATATATATGCTCTGGAATGACAACAGGTATCCTATCTTGCAGAACATAAAGTCTGTCATTGCCTACAATACTTCTTACCGTGGCATACTCTTTAAACAAAATGTGATGATATCCATATATTTTTAAAATGTAAAATTGAACACCTCTATAAAAATAAAATAACTTTTCCTAAATAAACGTCAATCATCAAGCCCTCCCCATCCCCTGCTCCACCTCTACTGTGAGGTGACTTCATTCCCTCATTCATTCTGCTCCAGCCACACTGCTCTTGTAGGTTCCCACTTCAGAGCATTTTCATTTGGCTGCTCTCCAGGCCTTATATCTTCACTCCTCACCATCGTTAAGTTTCTGCTCAAAAGTCACATTTTAAATGAAACCTTGATCACTGCATTTAAAATTGTGATCTACTCTTCGTTCCCCCAGTACTCCCGATCCCCCTTAACTTGCTCTATTTTTTCATTACTTACTCACTTTCTATTTCAAAATTAACTTTTTATTTATTAAATACTCTCTTTCATACACTAAAATGTAAGTTCCGTGAACAGCAATTGGCTGCCGTTGTTGTTTTTCCTTTAATATATCAAGCGTCTAAAACAGTACCTGGCACGTAGAAGGCATCTAATAAATATTCCTTGGATGAATGTACATATGAACAAACTTGTTTCTCACCCATTTCAGGAGAAAAAGTACACTTAAACCCTATGGTAGATCAACTTTTTCTTACATAAGACATCAGATGTTAAGATACCTATTACTTTTAGTTAATAATCCAATGTTGCCATTGTTCTCCTTTTCTGTTTACACATAATCCATCACTTTATTTTACTCCCTATTTATCTAACATCTTTCTTGAAACAATAAACAGCATTTCAGAGCTGCTATCTTACAACACAAGCAATTAAATGCAATTGGTCCTTTTTTTAGCAAGGCAGGATACTATGAACATTTATTCTACTACTACATTATAACAAATAGTACAATTCTACCTTTGCTCTTTAAAGTTTTTGAATGCTTTGTTATCATGCTTCCAGATGATATTCATTCATACATAAAATGACTATGTATTAGGCACTTAATATCACTATATTCTGTGCTAAACACAGAACGTAATACCAAAGAAAGACAGACTTCATCTCAAACCTCATGGTTCTTACAGTCTAGATGGAAAGTTAAGATACTAAACAAGTAATAAAAATAACATGAATCAACATTTATATAGTGCTGTGTGCCAGTCACTGTTCTTAAACACTTCAGAACATGAACACATTTATCCTCACAATAACCCAAAAAGGAAGTATTATTATTATTACTCCTAGTTTACAAGTAAGAAAAATGAGACTTTTTGACGTTTTTCAAAGGCTGGCCTTAATCCGAAGGAAAATAGAGAACCACTGGAGGATTTTAAGACAGATGATAAAATGATCAGATCTTAAGAATTATTCTGGGTCAGCATGGATATTGAATTGGAGCGAAACAAAATCACATGTAGTAATACGAGTCAAAGATGACTGCTCCCTAGGCGAGTATAATGGCATTACTGAGGGAAAAAGCACTAAGGATTTGAGAGATTGAGGAAGAAAAGCAGGACGATTTAATAATTAAATGCAAATAGAAAGTATATGTCCACCTCTAACAGTCCCTGACCCCACCAATTTCATATTACATTGCTGTTATTGACTTGCTATAGGGTAAATGAAACCATCAATATTTATAAACCATATATCTTTTTTTTAAGTTTTACAAGGAAAGTTTATGAATTAGAACCTAGAGAATTTTGCAAACTTGAAAGCCAAGCCATCCTTCCTCTTCCTCACTTCTAACAGTTAAATTCTCTAAATTTTTCTGCCTAAATATCTTCTAATATCTCTCCTTCCTCTCCATCTTTATTTGTATTTCTCCACCTCAGTAAGACCTCACATTTCTCTCGGAATGTTTCTGAAGAGATCTCCCTAATTCCATTCATCTTCCTCCAACTCATACCTATCAACTACAAGAAACATCTTTCCAAAACACCAATATGTTCAGTGTCACTCAACTACCAAAAGCTTTTTGACAGCCCGCAGCAGCCTTTTCAGATTCTGCTACTAAAACACCTCCCCCTCATATCCTATGCTAATATACCAAACCAGATACCCTCACTGTTGAAACGCCTGGACTACCTATTTTTCAAACAGGTCATGTTATTTCATACCTGTAGGACTTTGCAGATGTCCCTCCCTCTACAACAGCGGTCCCCAACCATTTTGGCACCAGGGACCGGTTTCATGGAAGACAATTTTTCCATGGACAGGAGGTGGCAGGGGAGGGGATGGTTTCAGGATGATTCAAGCACATTACATTTATTGTGCACTTTATTTCCATTACTATTACATTGTAATATATAATGAAATAATTATACAACTCATCATAGTGCAGAATCACTGGGAGCCTTGAGCTTGTTTTCACTTGCCACTCACTGATAAGGTTTTGATATGAGTCTGCAAGCAATTGATTCCTTATGGTCTCTGTGCGGGCAAACCTCTCTGCTAATGATAATCTGTATCTGCAGCCGCTCCCCAGCGCTAGCATCACCGCCTCAGCTCCCCCTCAGAGCGTCAGGCATTAGATTCTCATAAGGAGCGCGCAACCTAGATCCCTCGCATGCGCAGTTCACAGTAGGGTTTGCGCTCCTATGAGAATCTAATGCCGCCACTGATCTGACAGGAGGCGGAGCTCAGGCGGTAATGCGAGTGATGGGGAGTGGCTGTAAATACAGATGAAGCTTCGCTTGCTCGCCCGCCACTCACCTCCGGCTGGGCGGCCCAGTTCCCGGGGGTTGGGGACCCCTGCTTTATAAGCCTTCCCTTCCTTACTGACGACCTGACAAAGAAAGACCTGTTAATCTTCTGAATCTAAGTTCTAATGACTTTTCCTCCTTTGTGATCTTGCATACTTAGTAAACTATCTCCATTCTAAACCTCATCAGACTGTATGGCAATTGCTTAATTTATTTAATCTTTCATTCTCCCAATGAAATTACGTTCCTATCTTCATTGTGTGACACAGTTTCTGGGAGAGTATACGTACGTATTCTAGCTTGTTGCACTGAATTCAGGTGCAAAATCGATAGCAACTGTAGGTGCTAAAGGGCTTTTAACTCTCAAGACTGAAAGCCATGGTGAGATTATAGGAAATCTGATTCTAAATAACAAGTATATTACTATACATGAAACAAACAAAAACTCTTAACAATTTTTAGGAAAAAGTTAACAGTAAATGTCCAGGAGCTATAAAAAGAAAACTACAAAACTCAATTGAGGGATATTTAAGGAGTCTGGAATAAATGGAGAAACATACCCACTAAATAGAATGATTTAATATACAAAATAATGTCAATTTTCCATATATAAATCTAAAAAATTAATGAAATTTCTATCAAAATCCCAACAGGGTTTTCTTTTTAAATTTAACTGGTTTAATGATTTTAAAATCTAACTGGAAGATTAATAGGCAAGATTAGCTAAAAAAAAAGAAGTACAGCCCTATTAAATATCTAAATGTTCAATTAAACAGAAAATAATCCTCATACTATATGGCAAAGTGTAAATAACCCTCATATATAAAGATTTCCATAAATCATTAAAAATAAGATGAACAGAATTTTTTTAATGGACAAAGAAGAAATATATAAAATTCAGGGATGAAATGAAAATGATCAATAGCATAAGGAAAAAATCATACATACTAATAAGAAAATGAAAATTAAAAAAGCAAGAGATATATATTACTTCTCTAATTGGCAAAAAGACTGGTAATACATAGTGTAGGCAAAGATGTGGCAAAATAGGCACACTCATTATTTCTTGGTAAAAGTGTAAATTTATACAATATTCTAGAAGACAAACTGATAGTATCTGTTTTAACATTGTTAGCTCTAAGGAATGAAATTATAAGCAACTTTCACAGAGTTACAGATTTCTATATTAGAATTTTTTATTGTACTAGACTGTGTTGCTAGAAAAATTATGTTTTAAGAAAAAGGGCAAAAGAAAATTTATAAGACAGAAGAAATAATAAGGAAGGCAGGAAAAGTATACTTAGACACATATAAAATGTACACGTATTTAAAAAAAAGATAAGAAACTATCTGGGAAGCATATTACTTGTGTAAAAGAAACTATAACAAAATAGGGGAGAGTTCAAAACCCAAGTGGGAAACAAGTCTTAAATGATAGGAGGAAAAAGTCTCATGAAGTTGAAAGCAAAAGAGGGGTCAATGATTTTTTAAATGTATGAGGTCCTTCCTTGGTGAAGTCTTAAAGCAGAAGCAGGACCTGAGTTGTTGCCACATCCATAAATTCCTATGCAGTAAAGAGCAGGTTAGTGTTTGCCATGAAGGCTGCCTTTTTCAGATTCTGGAGGTTTTGTGCTGTTCTGTGATTTCAGACACTGCCATAACCTGTGAAACTCCCTGGCAGTTAGTCTGTAATTTTAGAAGCAGATGGAGTAGGTAGAATATTTATATTTATTTTTCATTATTAAAATGCTCTCTACTCTGTATCTACAGCTGACATGAAAGATTTTCTTATAAGATGTTATTTAATAGAATACAAGGTTAATATAGGTATTAGGCTCAAAAGAAAATATACATTTCCTAATACTTTTATCACAAAAACCTCCTTCAAAAACCATAAATTCCTTAAGTAGCTTTTTAATATGAAATTAAAAGTATTTTACTTTTATCTTTTTAAAAATTGAATCCAACTTAATTTTAGCATAGAGATGGCTCACAACAGGGAACATTAAATAGATGATGAAGTACACTATAGCATTAATTACAAAACACCTATATTCCATGTCTTAGTCTGCTCAGGCTATCATGACAAAATATCATAGGCTCGGTGGCTTAAACAACAGACATTTATTTTCTCACAGTTCTGTAGGCTAGAAATCCAAGATAAAGGTGCCAGTATGAATGGTTTCTAGAGAGAGCTTTCTCTCCAGCATATAGCTTAGAGAAAGCTGCCTTCTAACTGTGTCCTCACATGCCAAGGGGGAGAGAGTGACCTAGCTTTCTGGTGTCTAAGAGCACTAATCCCTTCATGAGGGCTCCACCCCTATGACCTCATTGAAACCTAAGGATCTCCCCCAAAGGCACCGTCTCTAAATACCATCACATTGGGGGTTAGGGCTTCAACATATGAATTTGAGCATGGGGGAAGTGGAGACACATTAAATCCACAGTACTGCACAAGCCACCAACCATTTCAGTCAACCAACCAACCAACCTACATTTTTTTATGTGCCAAGCACTATTCCAGGAACTGATAATATAATAATTAAAAAAGACAGAAAATGTCTCCCCTTCCAGGGACTTACATTCCGAGAAAAAGGAGGAATAGTCAAACAATAAATACATAAACAAGATTCTGCTAAGTACTTTGAGGAAAATAAAATAAGAGTGGGTTAGGGGGAGCAGAAACTACTTTAGCCAGAGAAATCAGAAAAAGGTTATCTAAAGAAGTGGCCTTTCAGTTGAGCTAAAACATGAAGATGAAGTAGGAACGAACAAGTTAAACCAATCACAAAATGCTCAGAAAGCATTTATTCTACATACTCATCTTTCCAAAGTTTCAGATTTTGGCCACTATTCTCTGTATTGTTAAAGGGTTTTAGATAGTAAATTCCTTGACTATTCCCTTCAAAATCACAATATCTTTCCTCCTTCAGATAGAATATGTAAAGACACACACCCTTCTCAGCAAGTAAACACTCAAAGAGAAAAGGAGATAGAGCTCTTCAAAGCAATTCTTATCTATTAACATGTAGCAAATATGCCTTAGTCACCGCTTTCCACATTAAATGTTTCTGCCTGAGAAAAGTCTAAACTTTTAAGATCATCAAAGAAATATATAGAAAACATATAGACCCTGGGAGCCACCTAATCCTGCCTCAATTTGGGTGTGTCTTCTACTTCAACATTCATTTCTGGCTGCTCTGAGTGTAAATGCATCTTTTCTCCATTACTTTATACTCAACTATCCGGTTGAGAGAGAAAAAGGCACCATGACTTACCTACCAAATAAAGTATTATACATGGATTTTTTAAAGAATTTGCTTCAAACCAGTCTTTTCATTTACTGGTGAGGTCTGTGGCTTTGTTCTAGAATGGTTGAGGTCAGAGTTTGACCTCAGATAAGTAGGAAAATACAGTAAATACATCCCTTGAGATTGTAAACTAGAGTATTCAAAAATAACAGGTTTGCCTCACCACTGGATGAGAATGAGGCTTAGCCACATTATAAGCCCATGTTTTCCTATTTTTTGGCAATACCATTACGTGCACACACACAAAAATCTATCACTAAGCACTGCTCAAAAACATTTACTGGGTACAAAAAATCTGTGTGCACTCTAAGAATTCTCCTTGGACGATTTACAATCTAGTAAAGAAGGTAAAACATGCACTCCTAATGTGACAAATGTGCTTACAAACATCCTAATAATAAATGGGAGTACTGTAAATAAACATTAAAATTATATTTTACCAAATTACATGATCCTGAAAAGACAATTTTAAAAGTTATTTAAATGTATAAGACAAGTTAAAGATCAAATTCAATGTCACAGAATAAGAATCATAATGACAATTCTATACCATCTCTGAAATGTGTTCATATAAACCTTTGCATTAGTATAGCTCACAAGGGGTCATGTACTATTTAACTTTAAAAGAAATTATGGCTCTGAAATTAGCATTCAGCCTTGAATCACTCACAATTAAAAACGAGTAAAACTTTTAAGACCAAATGAATATATAAAAGTATTGGGTGGCCAAAAAGTTCGTTCGGGTTTTCTGTCTGTTGCTATAGAAAACCCGAACGAACTTTTTGGCCACCCAATAATACATGCTTGCTGAAGAAATTTTATGCAGAATCATATTATGAGAATTTAGGTACCTAAATTTAAAGTAGACTCAATCCAGTTTTTTGTATAAATTTTTTTTTTTTTTTGCAGAAAATCTTCTCTTTAATGAAGGTAATTCATTTAAATTGAGAAAACTATTTTTAAATTTAAACTCAGGTTAAAAACCCTTTATTTTCTATTTACTATAGTATTTGAAGGTTTGTTTAAACTAGCCAAAACGGTTTACTTGATTTTTTGTTTTTAAATATTTTACATTTCTAACTAAACGACTTAAAATTTCTAAATATGTTGAAACTTATTTGGAACACAAAAAAGTCATTTTACATATTGAACCAAATCTAAGATGCATATTTCATCACACTTTAAGATTTCTGAAATTAGGAAATGTTATCTTTTCTGTCCCCTCAAAATCTATTATCAAATTGATGGTGTGTCTTTAAAAATCTATGTTATCTTAAGTTTGTGAAGGTACTAGCAAACATTTTAAATTTCTGTTATTGTATAAGGGAGGAAAAACATTTTCACAATGGTCAATTAGCCTGTAGAACTGAAGATGGTATTCTTCTAATGACTTCAAAATTATTCAATTTAGTTTCGATAAATAAAAGAACAACTTAATTTTCTGAATTATTAGAACAGGAATGATAAAAATCATATAATACCTTCAGAATATGAACCAGCATGAAATTTCCAAAAGGTATACCTACATTGTCAATTCTCAATAATGTCCCCAATCTTGGCATTCTTTGAAACTGAACGGTCAATTTTCTCATTACTACTGTTACTTAGGAACAAATAATCCAATTGTTAAAGTATACATTTTTCCCACTGGTAGAACTAAAAAAATGTTTTTGTTTTTCTAAAAACTGCATATTTGGATGATAAAATGGGGGGGGGGGTTGCTTTCCTAAAATGTTTATAGTATTGTTATTGTTTAAATTGTATCCAAAAATCTAGTGTTTTTATAAACAAGAGTTTAAGCTGTTTTCATTTTGGAAAAGTATATCATTCTTATTTGCTAAAAATGATCCTCATTTAAAAGAAAAAACTGCTAACTCCTAAGTTAGGGAAAGGTTATAACACCTAAGTTAGGGAATAAAGATAATGAACGAGGAGAAATAGTATAAAACTTAAGTGTTTACTCTCAAGATAATTAATATTTTGCAGGGGGGAGGGAATGACTTAAGGTCCTTATTAGGAACATCAATCATGATGTTGGTGATCTGTATCTACAGATACAGGTAAAAAGGTACTAATACAAGTTATATGTTGTAAGACAAAAAAATCAAATGAGTAGTAGCCATTTAGATACTCTTGTAAACACCCTCCTCCTCAAATTAGTTGTTTAAAGTTTTTTACTTCCCTTGAAAAAATGGAATGAAGTATGTGAAATTCAGTGACAATCAGGAAAAAGTAATATAACTGACTTTCTATATAACTGAAGATGAAAACAAAGAATAAAGTAGTAGTTTTCCCAAGTAGTTTTTTTTTTTTTTCTCTAGACACTTTCTTCTTCATTTCAACAATTCTCACAGGCACCTACAAGTACCAGGCAATAGTATGTAAAAATGAATGACACGGTCTTTACCCTCAAATTTTATTAAGCAATATTGAGACCTACAACTCCCTACAATCTAGTACTAATTCCATAAAGAGGTAAATATCCTTGGGGAAAGCGTATGTTTAACCTTTGCTATCCCAGATAATTCCCTTTAATAACAATTAACAGTGAGAGAATACTGGGAATATGGCAGTAATGATGGTACAGTTTTCAGATCTCTCAAAATTCCCTCACAAAAACACATAGAGCACCTAAAAAAGTAGGACCAAAAGCTCATACTCATTATCTATCACAAAAATAGATGTCACAGTATCTCTGTGAATGCCAGAATTTAAGCAAGTAAAAATAAACCAAGAACAGTCTCAAGACCTGCACGGCATCAGAATCTGGGCAAGAGGAAAGATGAAAGCAACAGGGTATCAGACAGACACGAGAACTCCAAAATAGCTAACAGATACTCACCAGAGAGGTCAGCAGGCCAATATGAGGACAGCAAGTAAGACAGAGGAGCCTAACATTCCAATAAGTACAAGTGGTCCTCAGTAAGATATCAATAGCCCAGGATACACTGGGTCCAATAAACTCTAAATACTTTCAAGAGAAAGCCTCACATTGAGGAGAAAAAGCTGAGAACAGAGTCCAAATTGACCAAGCCAGAGACAACAAAACAAGGAAGGAAAAGAAGATCAAGTCAAAGTGAAAGAAGGGAACAGAGTCAGAAAATCTACAAATGTTGCCACATCTTTTTAATCCGACAAAAACATTAGAGCACTATACAATCATGAAGGGGAAAAAAACTGCCTTAAATCACTCCTCCAGTTAAAAAGATCAAGAAAACTAATTTCATATAAAAACAAATAACAGAAAATTATGTCAAATGCTATGCAATGTTTTATATAGATAGATAGATAGATGGAACAGTAATGACAGCCCTACATAAAATAAAAGCACAGCAGAAATATATATTTTAAAAAGAAGTTTTAAATTCTACCTTTGTATTTCAAAGTGAGTTAAAAGACATTATGAAAATGATAAAGTAGATTACAGAACAATATGAATCATAATTAGAAAAACTCAGAAATGCGAGAAATTTCAGAAAAAAATTATAACAGAATAAATCATTTCAGAAATGATCACTAAACTAAAAAGAACATAACATTAAATAAGTTAAACTGAAAATACCTTAAGAGAACTGGAATAAGAGAGGAAACACATTTTAGATGAAAAAGAAATGAAGAAAGATGAAAAGTATTCAAGAATAAAGGGTAATACAGAAGACAAAGAGTAACCAATACACACATAATAAGAGTCACCAGAACGAATAAAACATAGTAAGAAAATAAAACAAGTATTAAATTTATAATTAATAAAAACTCCTTGGCATTTAGAAGGAGGAATTGAAACTATATATGTATATTAAAGGACACATTGGAAATCTAGGGAAATCAACCTAGAATGACCAATACCAGGACGTATTACAGTAAAATTATTTGACTTTAAAGAATAAGAAATTAAAAGAAGAGTAGATGAAATTAAGCAATACTTTATAATAAAAGAAAATGGAATAATATATTTAGATACCCATAAAAAGAAAAAAGAATAAGGAATCTCTTAATGAACCACTATGGAAGGGCCTCCAAGAAATATGCTTCAAAAAGGAAGGGGGGGGGTGAATTTTTTAAATAAATAACAGAAGTGCATTTATTTAGTACACTACCATTTGTATACAGGCATGCCTCAGAGATACTGTGGGTTTGATTCCAAACCCACAATACTAGCCATCATCTGAGTCTTCAGTGAGTCCTAATCTGTTGGCTGGTGGAGGCTCTTGCCTCAGTGTTGATGGCTGCTGACTGATCAGGGTGGTGCTTGCTGAGGCTGGGGCGGCCGTGGCAGTTTCTTGAAATAAAGTAGCAGTGAGGTATTCCACAACGACTGACTCTTCCTTTCACAAATGATTTCTCTGTAGCATGCAATGCTGTTTGATAGCATTTGACCCACAGCAGAACATCTTCCAAAATTGGAGTCAATCCTCTCAAACGCTGCTGTTACTTTACCAACTCAGTTTATGTAACATTCTAAACCCGCTGTCATTAAACAGTCTTCACAGCATCTTCACCAGGAGCAGATTCCATCTCAAGAAACCACTTTCTTTGCTAAACCAAAAGAAGCAACACCTCATCCCTTCAAGTTTTATTATGAGACTGCAACAATTCAGTCACATCTTCAGGCTCTTCTTCTAATTCTACTTCTCTTGCTACTTCCACCACATCTACAGTGACTTCTTCCATTGAAGTTTTGAAACCAAAACATAAAATCTTTATTTTCCTTTCATTTTTCCCCCTTTTTCAGAATACGGATAATCATTTTTAAAGATAGGTGAAAAAACAGGATATCTTCAAGCTATGCGTAATTTGTATTTCTTTCAGTATTTTCTACTACTAAGTAGGACTTCAACTACATTTTGGGTTACCTATGCAGAACTGGTTAATTCCTCACATACCAGGTTATCAAGTTAAATGCTCAAGGTATCAAGCCATTGCTCTAATGCCATAAAGCATAATTACTACAGTAGTCTCTGGCTAAGGGCCCAACTTTCCAACACCTGACTAGTATTCACTTTAAAACAGTACAGAAAAATATTGAGAATAGTATCTATTCAAAATGACATAATGTAACCTTTGAAATCAGCAGCAGAACACAGATAATACTCTGAAGCAGGATAAATCCATTTATGAGATGAATTTAAAGTCCTCTGAAACACTGTGTTTTTACATCACTTTTTTAAAATTAAATTCTCAAACTGAATAATCAACATACTCTAACTAAGAGACATTTCAATAGGAAATGGCATTTGGAAGCACAGACCCAACCTTTAAAAAGTTTGTACAGGAAATTCCCAAAACTAGCCATAGCTACCAATACCAACAACTATCAGAGATGATAATTTAACAATCAGCTGCATCTATTAATTAAACTTATTAAAATGTGGTCACAGTATGAAATGTACAGTCTGAGAAGCTTCCAAGTCTCTTCAGTGCTCATCACAGGTGTGGACGTACTTGCTATGAGAGTCAGAGACAAAAGACAAAAGAGATTGGAACCCAAGTTGTACTAAGATGAGCTCTCTATTCATGTTTCATGAAAAGTCCTTTAAATAGCTACCGCTGACACATGGAGCATGATTCACTTTTCTTCCTCTGCTTAGGCTCACACCCTGGATAGCACAGGAAAGGAGAGGTAGTGCACACCCCCACTGTACTGCAGAGTTCACGGTATTCCTTGTTATGGGCACATTCACACCCCTCCACCTAACCTGGTAATTAGACCGTATCACATAAAACCACACTGTTAGAATTCTCTGTAATAGTTAATGTTGCTCTTTAAAAAAAGTTTTAAGGGTTTTACAAACATTCCATTTATTAATTACTCCATCTCGTGTCAGACTAAAATCTTGACAAAGGCACACCCAACACTGGTCTAAGCGGAGGCAGATTTCTTTACAAAATTGAAAATTCGAGCACTATATTTTGATATCACGTGAAAATACTTGGATTTTTCATGGTGATGAATAGGTATGAATTTTGTTTGCTTTTTTTTTCTCTGTATTGTCCACCTTTTCTACAATAAACCTATTATTCTTATAAATATACAAGCATACTAACATTTTTTAAGGAGAAAGGCTTCTCAGTCAATTTAACCCAGTCTTATCAGGACTATCTTTTGTACTCCTGGATATTTTGCTTTATTTAGGATACCACAGAGAGGCAGGCACCAATATATTATCCCTGTCATCAAAAATATAGCAGAAAAGAAAACTTTTTCTATTTCATTAAGCTCCACAAATATTTAGAAGACCTGTATGCTATATATGCCTTCATATAAAAAAAATGTGGATTGCCATCGTCTACAGAAAATACATGATAAATATATTGACTTTCAAATATCTGAGGGATGACTTGCAGACCATAATTCAAGCAAGAAATTTAATATATATTTTCATGATTTAAAAACTCACTTTTGCTAAAATTTCATCCTACGTATATTTAGCATAGAGTGGCCTCCTTTGATACTCACAAATTTAATCACATCTCCTATTCCTAAGAAATCATTAGATAGAACCAACTTTGTACCAGTTTTTAAAAAAGGCTATATTCCCAGAAAGAAACGAATTACATAAAGTAGGTCAAACAGTGAAGGTCAAGATTTTCTAAATTCTTAATGATCAGGTACAATACAATTTAAATATATTTATTAAAAATACATTTCCAGAAAGTCTAACACATATACCTATTTATGCACAAACTTGGTAAGTATAAAGCAGATATAGAGATTTATGGATTATCTCACAAACTGAGTTATGCATATTTTTATTTTCCCCTCCTCTATCTACAAGGACTCTATGAGTTGATTACTTAAGCTGTTTTCCTTAAAAACTTTACTCAAAATACCTGCTCTAAATTAATGTATTTTAAGGTTGAATTAATTTTCTGCTATAGCTACAATAAAGAATATTTAAAATTTAAAATGTTCCTTTTTATTTCACTTCTAGACTAAGATGAAATAGATGCACTTCTCCCTATTTTTCTCAAGAAGTACAGCTAAAAGACCTGGACATTACCTTTAAAACAAATGTAAGAAGACTGCAAAGGGGGACAAGAAAGCAGACCACCTGGGGACTTGAGGAACCAAGGAATGACACAGCAGCAAATTTTTTGAGTTTTCTTTTAGCCTCCTATATCCCAAACTGGGTACTGGAATGACCAGCAACCAGGAAATGCCAATGGGCACAAACACAAACAGCCCCAAGAAAAGCTATCCCTCTCCACCCAAAGGTCCACAAAAGGGGCAACCTAGCAGAACAGATAACTGGTAGATAATAAGTGCTCTATGAGAGCCAAACCCCACGGAGAAAAAAATATGATCCCATCTCCAGCTCTATGAGCAAAGGCCAAAAGGCTAAACCCAGACTTCTACCCTCACCCAGCAGGGACATAGAAACTAAACAGTGTGCCTGCCTTGGAGTTCAATTTGGCTATAAGACCTCCTAGTACACTTTTCTATCACTTATTTAGCCAAGATGATAAAATAGTCCCTAAGTTAGTTTACTCTTTTTTCCACATAGTATAAAAAGGAGAGAGGTCCTTTTTGGTACTGAAGTAAAATCACCTAAAAAATGTTTTCTTGAGACGTACTGTTTCCAGAAAAAGGAAAGTATTTTTAAACTGAATATTAGTTTTGAAGACTCAAGTTGTTACTCTTAGATTACCACTATTAATAGTAAAAGCAATAAAACAACAATGATAATGTCACTAGGCGTTTATATTGGTTTTCACTATGGAAAGCTCAAAGTGTTGTATACCAGGTGTTAGATGGTCTCTCAGGTATGTTATTGTTCCCATTAACAGATTGAGAAACTGAATTTGCAAAGGTATCTGTCTCACTAACGGGCCCAGAATAAGTCACTCGATGCAGACAGAAGAAAACACAAAGTTCCAGTAATCAGTACTAAACCTTCCAATAAGCACCCTAATTCCAAGTATGGGGCTATAAATGTGGCTGTACACAATGTAATTAGCCCTTGGGCAGCAGGGTGCATTATATTAGTGAATTCATTCATTCATTCAAGAGTATTAATTGAGCCCACATTACATGCCAAGTATTGCTCTAGGCACTGGAAAGTTCCCAATCCCATGGAGCTTACACTCTGGTGAGGGTTAAAGAACAAATAAACAAATCAAAATAAATAACAATTGCTATGAGGAGGGGGAAAAAAAAGCAAAGAAAGGGGGCTAGGGAATGTTGAGCATGTACACAGGTTCTTATTTTCTATAGCACAGTCAAAGAAAGCTTCCACAAGAAGGTAGCATTTGAGCAACTTTCTAAAGGAAACTAGGGTTCACTGAGAGTTGTTAAAAAGTATAATTTTCAAAAAGTTAAAATGTGACTCATATAAATATAAATGAAACACATCAAAGACTTATACTACTCTTTATTAATAAAAGAATCATTTATGTTAACAGAAGGAATCAGATGTTAAGACTGGTTCAAAGAGCATTTATTTGAATAGGCATACGAATAGAAAATTTAAATAACGGAGTGTTAGACCAAGCAAGACTGCTAGTTGGAGATAATGTCTAATGAATGTCCTACAGGGCAATAAACACTATTCTTTGAAATTCTAACAGAGAGATATTATTTGCACCTCTTCTGTGAAAAAAATTAATTAACGTGTCATGTCAATACAACTGAGACTTTTAATCAATAGTAAACAGTGAGTCACATTCACAGTGAGTACTACATTCTTTTAAATAATCCTTGAGTAGGTCTAGTAAGTAATGCCCTCATAGGACACTGAAAGAACATACTGTTCACCCTTTTCTTTGTTTTCAAGTTTTACATTTTTTAAACAAAGCCATGCAGATATCTGCAGGAAGAGCATTCCAGTCAGAGAAACTGAATGAATCACAAACTGTTTCCCTCCACTCACCACTCCAACAGGCAAGGAATGCCCTCAGTAACAGACTCACACATTCACCTGGACCTTATTAGGAATTCAGTGTAAGTAAATAGCTGGGGGCGAACTGGAAAAGTTGGAGAAGCCAGAAGATTTACACTGAAAGGAGAATGATAATTGAGGTTGGGAAATGATTTGACTCACATTTTTAAAGAACACTGCTCCACCTGCTGAAATAAAGACTCATTAAGGGAGAAGAGCACGGGGAGAAGCTAGAAGGCCACTTAGGAGACTATTAAAATGATCTAGGCAAATAAACAAGTAAATACATAGTTTGTCAGATGTAAAAAGTGCTATGGAGAAAAATAAAGCAGAATATGGGAAGGCTGGTAGGGGATATCAGCATTGTTTGGAAAGGTCTCCCTTGATAAGGTGATATTTGCACGGAGACCTGAATGATATAAAAAAGTAAACAATGCAGAAAATTGAGGGACGAGTGCTCTAGACAAAGGGATAAAGCAAAACTACTGAAGAGAAAGAGTCAGGGAAAAGACAGGGAGAAGGGACACAAAAAAATGGAGGGCCTTGCAAACCATTTTAAGGACTTACTTGACTTTTAGTTTGGGTGAGGTGAGAAGCCATTGAAGGTTTCCGAGCAGAGAAATGACATGAGCAGCTTTAACTATTAAACAGATCACAGTGGCTGCCATGTGAAGAATGGTCTGTAAGTGGGCAATGACAGAAGCAAAAAGATTAGAATAGAAGATACTTCAGTATTCCAAGGGAGAAATAAGGATGGCCTAGAATAGGTTGGCAGCAGTGACCATAATGACAAACAGTCGAAACCTGGATATTTTGGAGGTAGAGCCAACAGGTTTTGCTTAAGGAACAGACATGGGATAAGCACAAAAAGGAATAAGTGTGGGTTTCAGCTTTAGCAACTAGAAAGACAGAACTGCTATTTCCTGGGATGGGGAAGACTGCAGAAGAAACAAGTTTGTTAAGGAAATTTGAGGAGAAGACGAGGAGACGTTGATTACAAACAATTTGTGAAAAAGGTTAAATATCTCAGTTTGGTGTTTATACGATTCTACGCTCTTTCCAAAAGCAATCACAATAAGAAAAATTGGAATGTCTAATTTCCAAATTGAGAAAATCATCAGAAACAGAGTATTTTTCGCCAGACTGAGTCTCATACAGCTAACCTGCATGGCTTCTCAGAGATTCGTACTGTTCAAAATGGCATTTATCATTAATTGCATTCATGTTAGTCAGTATTTTACATATTTAAGCAAGTATCTGCTGCTTCATTCATAAAGCATTCATTGAGCACTTTTTGAAGTTATATTACATGCTTCATCAAAAGGCCTACATATTAAATTTATAATTCACTGTTTTTACCTGAAGTTCTTTGTATCTATCTTGAAAAGAAATGGCCTCTTGCTCTTTTTCTTTAAGGAAATCTTTTTCCAAGACACTATGTTTTTCCATCAATGATTCCACATCCTAAAAGAAAAAAAATCCAAGCATAAATTTTGTAATATTTAAAGGCATAAAATATATTCAGTTTTTTCAATGAACATATTAGAAAATATTTGGTAAGGAAAGAACCCACCGGAAGTATGGTTTTCAAAGTCCAACAATATTATAAAACGTATGCGTCACTCTCATTCCCAGACCAATATCAAACACTGATATAACACTAACACTGCTATAACACTAAAATTATTCATGCTAATAAATAAATAAAAGCATCTAAACTAATTGTAAACAACACTCTACCTCTACCTATACTTTCTATAAGTTTGCTAAGGTCTTTTTATAGAGATATTTGTAGGAAACAGAAATGAAAACACATAAATAATTTACTAAAATAGCTGTATGTCTAAGTAATCTTGTCAAATATCCCATCATGTCTGACTTCTCATAGGGACAAATGAATATTACAAATCTTCTAACCTACATAAGAAATACAATACTACCTGCTTTCAAAGTAAATAAAAATAAACCAGAAGGAAAGCATTCATTAGTGGAAAAAAAAATCTAGTAAAAGACGTTCATATTTTTAAAAGTACACCTTGAAAACTAGAAATTTCTTATCAAAGACTTTCGTAAGTGATAAGCTTGTATGACTGATTTAAACCTACAGCCAAAGAGCATAATAGCTTTTCCACTGCTGAATTTTTAATCAGAAGTTGGGATTATATCATATTTCCAGTATATGCAATTCAAACATTTATTTTTTAGGCAAATGTAAATATACCTTTTTAATTCTCTGTTTTTCTTCTTCAGAGACTTTGAGTTTCATCTCCAGACTTGAAATTTTCTGCTGAAGCTGTATGTTTGATACATTGGCTCCAGGATCCTCAGAATCATCCACAAGAGCAATTGTTCCATTACTTTTCTCCTCAGTTAAACCCAACGGAAAAAGTGAGATATCCAGATGAGTGTGTGTTGATTGCTGAATCTAAACCACATTAAAAAAAAACAAAAAAACAAACAAACACAAGAGGGGAAAGTTTACACTGCACCAAGAAGGAAAACATCCAAAGGGCACCAGAAACCACATTTGGAAATTAAGTTGTAGCAAAGGTTCTGAAATTATTTCACCCTTTAAGTAAATCAACAGAAAACCGCAAACTGTTACAACAACCTAATCTTCGCAATAAGAAACAAAATTTTCTGTAAACTTCAGAGTTTAAAGCATTTATTATTTTCCAAGCAAAGCACTAAAAACTTAAAACTTTTTCTTGAGAGTGTATAATAAGTATAGACACATCTGATACCAGTTCTTAAATTTACACACACACTCAGAATTTGTTTATATACTAAGTTATAAATCAGATTTTAAGATTTATCAATAACCACTAATTGATGATCACTTTCTAGTAAAGATAACGGGTGACTCAAGATTGTATACAGCACTTTGGAAATCTGGAATAACTCCAGCATCTAGCACAAGGCCTGAATCGATAAATATTTGAATGAATAAATGCTATGACCGCTGTGTTTTTGGTTTTACTCTAAAATTGAAATGAATACTCTAATACTTGAAAACATATGGTAAGCTTCCCTGAAAAGAGAAATAGTTTTTTTGTAATTATTTTCCTTTTTGAAGTTCACGATCTGCAATGCAAAACTAAGTCAACTTTAATAAAACATATTTGGTTTTCAAACCGTGTTTTGGTAACTAACACTACTTAAATACCTTACAATTGTGCCACAAAACAAACATATTATTCAGTTTTTAGAATTCTAGGTATTAACCTCAAAGTTAGAGTATCTACAGGAGGAAAAACAAAAAAAGGAAATCAGGAGAGCTTCAATTAAATCAGTATGCAATTTTTTTAAGTAGGCAAAGTTCCTATAAAAATATGCTTGTCTTTACCTGTGCTTTAGGAAAAGTTTGACTGACAATGCTGTTGTCTGCATGTGTATTCTCTGGTGATGAAATGATGGGCTCAGAAGAGAGGCAGCCAACCGAAGGAGAAGTGTGGTCATGGTCCAATACAATCTCAGGAGAGGCTGGAGAAAGATGGACTCCAGATACTAAAGGAAAACAAACAAAACAAAACAAAAAAAGGACCATTAAAGGGAAAATAAAGAACAGGTTGAAGGGAAGAAAGAGAGTAGAGGGAGGGAAAGAAAAAGGGGTAAGGAAAGTAAAAGCAATGAGATAGAAAATGAGGATTCTATGACTATTTTTCAGGGATTTTTACTGAGATCTAAAACTAGTGTTTCTAAATTGAACAGGAAATTTCCATGTGAGACCTAAGCAAACAAAACAACTTAATAATGTCTTAATGTCTACATACTAACACATTACCATAAGGGGTGCATTTGCAACTCAGAGAAATTATTCAAATATATTATTTACCTATTCAGTTAGTTAAGAAAAAGCACTAGCATGCCTACCAGTGCCAAACACAGGCACTAGGTACTGAGGAGACAGCAATGAGCAGAACATGCATCCATGTACTCAGTGACCCTATGACCCAGGAGGCAAGTCAAATGAATTACTTATTACAATAAAGCGAGCTAAGGGGAAGAACAATGACGTTAAAATAGCTAATCCACTGTTTCTGTGTTAATTTCTTCTTTTACAACAGCAAAAGATTTTTCATGTTAAAGTCAATTTTAGTTTGTTTCCACAGACAAATAATGTTGAAATGCAACTCTGTAATTAGTTTCACAACAAAATATTATTAGATTGTGATGAGGGTTCAAATACAAAGGTCACGAAAGGAAAGCCAATTCCAAACATGAAATAAGACAAAAATATTGATGATGGCAAAATAAACAGATTATATTACTTTATTTTCAAACGTTCTTTCTAAAAATTCAAATGCATTTGTATTGTGTGTTTTAAAGTTTAAGAAGAGTAACTAAATCATTTTTAACAGTAATTCATTTATACGTTTTGACTTTCTAAATTATAAAGACCTTTATTCCACATTGGCATCAGTAGCAACATCAGCGAAGTTCTACCATAAATTCTGGAAGGCAGCTCACAATGGAAATTGCATTTTTCCCTGAAGAAAGACATTTATAAGGTCATTAGGTATTAACAAACTAAGGAATGTATCAATTTTTTATTGGTACCATGTAGGATTATTTAATTATCTTATGTACACTTTCATTGTGTAGCAGTATTGTGTTTTTCAAATACTATGTGCCATACTGGATAAGGTATTGTAGCTTCTCCCACAAGCATTTCACTATCTTAACTAAAATACAGAAAACTGGACTTTCAACCCATGTTTGTACTTTATATATCTTTTTCAGAAATTTTTGCTAACCTTCACTATTCTATGTGCTAACAGATTTCCCTAAAATATCAAAATATTCTAACTTCTAATTCTAAATTACAATTATACCAAAAATATTACTAATTAATTTTTAAAAGAATGAAAATAAGTACTATAGTACAGTGAAGAGGAATACAGCCTTATGATTAAGAGCACAGACTCTGAAATCATATTGCCAAAGCAAGTGTACAAGATCTGGCAAGTTTACTTAACTTCCTTCAGTTTCCTCATCTGTAAAACTGGCACAGAGGTGCTGATGAGGTTTTAAATGACTAAAATATGTAAAGCTTTTAGCATTGTGCTGAAATTATTTTCATCATTATTTCAGAGATTGTTAAGATTTGCTGGACAAGTATGTTTTACTTCCAGGCATAAAGGGTATGTGTGACTATGATCCTGTGTTCAAGAAACTCTTAAAAATATCATTCTGATCCACCACCTGAACATTTTAACATCTCTTTATGTTATTCACATTTATAGCCATAATCTAAGACAAGATGTCATGTTGTCATGAGTTAAATTCTCATTCTGTAACATTACATGTTCAAGTATGCCATATTAGGAAAAGAAAGAGGGAAAGAGGCTAGAATAAAGGAAGGAAGGGAGAGAAAGAGAAAGGAAAGGAAAGAGATAAATAAGGGGAAGGAAAAGGGAGAGGCTGAGGGAGGAAAGTAGGGATGGGAGGAGGCACCCTCACCCTCACACTTCCCACTAGTTACCACTATCATACTTTCCCTTCATAACCAAATTTCTTGCTTCCATCTGCTTCTTCCTCACCCAACCCTCATCATGCCACTAGACCCAATTTTTATGATATTAATTTTCCTTTCAGGTATTATTAAGTCAAATGAACACTTCTTATTTTATCTTCCTTTAGTTCTCCAGAGCGCATAATACTAATGACGCTCCCTTTTCCTTGAAACTCGTCCCTTGGCACCTATAAGCCACTATATCCTAAATTCCTCCTAACATTTTAACTTTTTTTTTCTTGTTTCCTTTTCAGGCTCTTTTCCACTCATTCTTTAATTTCATTGTTTCCTACACCCTCTGATCTTCTCAGTGTTCACATTATTACCACTTTCAGAACCCATTATTTAAATTATCACCTATAAGCTAACGACACCAAAATTCACATTTCTAGCACAAACCACTCTACAGACCTCCAGATCCATATGCTCACCTAACTACCAGACAGTCCATTTAGCTGTCTAGTACATTCATCAGACTTACCCATCATCTTACATAAACCTGCTTTGCTTCATGTTAACGGTATCTCAATGAACTATTTGTCCAAGCCAGAAATGATACCACCAAGTGCCAACTTCACTCCAGTCACACTGTGCTACTTACTGTTCCCTGATTATGCCATACTGTTCAGTACCTCTGTGACCTCACAATATTACTGCCTAAGTAAAAGCCATAGCTGTGGAATCAGAAATGGATTCAAATTTGAACAATAACAACTTACTTGTTATGCAGCAAATTACACAAACCCCTCTAAGCCACAGTTTTCTCTTCTGAAAGTGGTGAAATAATACCAACAAACTTTTCCAGGAATCTTTTCACCTACTCCGTTACCCATCCAACCACAATACAATTTTACTTTTCCACTGTCAAGATATTACAGATTTCTAAGAAATAATAATGAAAACATTACATATCTATGGGATACATTTAAAGCAGTTTAGAAAAAAAAATCTAGATCCTTGAATACTTCAATCAATTTAAAAAATGAATTAAATTTCCATCTCATAAACTAAAATACGAATAACACAGAAATCTTTAAAAGCACATTAAAAAAATAGTAAAGATAATGCAGATGTCAAAGATTAAGGGAAAAAAAGCAGATCTAATTAATCAAAATCCTGAATTTCTAAGAAAATCAAATAAAACGGTAGTTAATTTATTAACAATAAAAGGAGAAAAGTACAAATAGATAAATTAAGTGACAAGGGTAACATAATAATTAAAACAGAAGAATTTTTTAAAATCATAAATCCTCTACAGACGTCTAAGTAAATAGGTTTGAAAAATCTAGATAAAATGGGCAATGCTCCACAGAAACATAGTTTATAAAAGTTGATTGGATTAAAGTTAAAATATTCTTTAAAAATATATAACTTCCTTGGGGAAAAAATAAAATTATGAGGCAACTACCCTATAGATAAAGCATTTCAAGAGGATTTCTAACAAAAATTCAAAAAATGAATAATCCCAATGCTCTAAAATTATTACAGAGCATTGAAAATGAAGGGAAACTTCATTAGCATTACATAACATGAACATAACATTGATAGCTAAGCCTGATAAAGACAATACAAAAACAGAACAACTAAAGATTTTTAGAGTATTGCTTAAAAATAATTAGGTAAAAGTTCTAAATAAAATATTAGTAAACAAAATCTAACACCATATTGAGAAAATGATATGCAATGAATAAGTCAGATTTGTTCCAGGAATGCAAGGTTGGCTTACTATTAGGGAATTCATTAATATAACATTCCATATTAATAGACTTAAAGAGAAAAACAGCATAACTAGCTCTAAGACTGAAAATGCTTTTGATAAAAATCAAACACCTGTATCTGTTAAAGAAAAAAAAACTCAGAAAAATAGAAATTGATGCATACTTTCTTAAGATAAAACATATAGACCTCAGTCCTAAAGTCAGCATGTTATTTAATGTTAATTAATTTCTATAGGTGTTTCCTCTAAGATCAGGAATAAGATAAGGATGCCTACTATCTCCATATCACTTAACACTGCACTCACTAAAGCAATGTGGTGAGACAAGAGAAATTAAATGGAAGAGTAAAAATAAGAAAAGGAGGAAAACTACACCTCATGTTCCTACTAACTCAAACAATAAACACATTCAGTAAAGTAGCAGGATATTACCTTAATGAACAGAAATCAATAGCATTCATATGTAAAAACAATAACTATTTAGAAGATATGATGGTAGCAAAAATATTATTTTCCATAGCAATAAAGAAGATAAAATACTTAAGAATAAATTTAGCAAGAAACATGAGGAAACCTTTAAAACATTTCTGAAAGACTCAATGGTAGACCTGGACAAAGGTAAAGACCCTTGTAATTGGATAGGGCAACTAAACATCATAAAGATGCCAATCCTCCCTTAGTTAATTTATAGGCCTAATAAAATCTCAATAAAAGTAAATAAGCTTTTTTTATAACGGAGCTAGACAAATGGACATTAAATATCACATGGAAAAAGTAAAATGCAAAAACGTAAAAAAGAAAAAGTATAAGAAGGATACTCACCCCTCTTATTCAAATAAACTAAACTATAGTAAAACATACTACTAACCTTATTAAGATATACTGTAATAAATTATGTTAAAACAAACAATAAACCCTTTATAATTAAAACAGTGTATTTATTTGGTGCAGCAATAAACAGATCAGAAGAGTATACCAGGAAGTCCAGAAGTAGAGCCATGTATACCTGAAACTTAAGTATATGACAAAAGTGGCATTTCAAATTACTGAGGCAAAGATGGGCTTGTTAATAAACAGTACCTTAACAACTGATTAGCCATTTGGAAAGATCTGAAATTAGACTCATATCTCACATTAATAACAAACCAAAAAAAAGCTACAACTGGATTAAAAAACAAGACCATATAAGTACTAAACAAAAATATGAGATCATGTAAGTACATTATCTTGGGTATAAGAAACGCCTTTCTAACTATGACTCAATTCCAGACACAGTAAAAGAAAAGACTGACAAATCTGACTACAGAATACATAAAAACATTTTGTCTGTCAAAAATTATCTTAAATAAAATCAAAAAACAACTGACAAACCAAAAAAAAAAGATACGTTAATATATATCACAGATAAGGACTAATATTCCTAATATATAAAGAACATTTAAAACTTGGCGGGAAAAAGACTGAAAAATATGCCTATAGAATAATGGGCAAAAAATGTGAACAGACAATTCACCAAAAAGAAAATATACAAATAGCCCTTAGATACATGAAAAGACACAGATGCATGCATCTACTTGTTTGTTATAAAGGAAACATAGGAAGGATGAAGCCAAAACTAGGGAGACTGATAGGTGGAGGAGAGGTAGAATGAAGTGGAAAGACAGAAGAAATGAATTGTGGGAAGTATCTCTTCTCTGAGTGTAGTTTTGTAATATGGTTCTGAGCTTTGGAACCACATTAATGTTTCACATACTCAATAAAAGAAAATCAAGAGGCATGGGAATAGGAGAATCGAATCCTAAAATGGAATACGTAGAACAGCAATTGAACCATATTTCAAATAAATAATATAATCACATTAACTAAGGAATGGGGGTGGAAGGTGAAGGGCAAGAACCAACCTAGGTTACTTTGGAACACAGTATTTTGGCTATATTGCCTCAGCAAAAGAACAAAAAGAACACTAAATAAATAATGAGAAGCAGAAGAGGAAAGGGAAGAAAAAAGGAGAGAATGAGGAGGAGGGAAAGAATAAAGATAAAGCAAACATTATAAAATGTTAACATTTGAAGAAAGTGGATGAAGGGTACATAGGAATTATTTGTCTATTTCTTGTAGCTTTTGTGTAAATCAAAATAAAAAGTCAAGAGGAATGAGCAAAAAAGAAAAATAGAAAATAGAAAAGAAATCACTCATGAGGGGGAAAATAGCTTGTCTCAACAAAAGTCTCCCCTATGCAAAACTGCTGAATACAGACTTGGTATCACTGAAAACATGTATAAGAATACTCCTAGCAGGACTGTCCATAACAGCAAATAAGTGACAACAGCTGAATACCTGCTGACAGTCAAATGATTAAATGAGCTGTGGGAATATTAATAATATTCTAATTAATAAATTAGAATATTTTATGTCAGTGTAAGTAAAAGAAATATATGTATATGCAACAACACGGGTAAGTCCTGAAAACATAAATTTGGGTGAAAAAAAGAAAACTGCAGGTGTGGTTGCACAGTATTAACCCATTTTTATAAGGCACATAAACAAGCAAGACTCTTTAGAGATATATATATATATATATATATACACACATATACAACAAATTTTTTTTTTACAAAAGCAAGGAAGCTATAACAAAAATTTAAGCCAGAGGTTCCCTCTGGGGGAAAACACAGGGATAGGACAGAAGAGGATTATTAGAGTTGGTCATGTTCTAGTTCCTAAGTTAAATAGTAGATTCATGAGGCAAATTTTTAAATATAACAAAAAAATAATTACACATGCTTAAAAATATAATTCTGAAGACCTCTTGTTTCATTGCCCTTCCTGGTTGTAGTACTCAAACCCCATGAGCTATACTATCCCACTGATCAAAATCTGCTCTGGGTAAATAAGAGAGGAAAAAAGTCTAATCCAAACTAAAGACTAATAGGGACCAACCAGTGTACTCAAAGAAATGATGCTTTTGTGAAAAGATGTCAAGAATCTGCAACAGACCAGTAAATATTAGATTTGGAGGTACAAGCCTTAATCATAACAAAACTTATTCCAGACATAAGGAAAGTTGAACCTAAAATGTCTGGAATTTACATGTACTTTCAACTTATGAGACATTAGTGAAATTTTCAGGAATTTTTTAAAATTTGATAATATAAAGGTTCACTGAACATATTATAATTCACATCCTATTTTAAAAATAAAATGAGAAAACGAATAAGTAGTGCTGTGAAAGAAAAGAGAACATATAAATGTATTACCCTCTAAATGGAAACTAGATTTTTCAGTTAAGCCTCTAAAGTTTTTCTCTATGCTAGAAGTCACACTATCCAATAACAGTAACTCACCCTAAAAAAAAAAATTCACATTCATAAATATTGTCCACATATACATATCCTAAATATAATTTAGTAATAAGGATGGTATACATGTTTATACATGTTTGTTTAACATTGGGAACTTTTAAGCTTAATAATGAAAATTACAAATTCCAATATGTAAAATATAATTATCTTCTCATCTAGAAGAGAAGTTACAATTTTTAATGTTTCAAACTGCTACAGTATTCTTTGGTCTATTAAAAGTTGACTAGTGTCAGTCTATGCCCAAAATCTTTAAATTCAGAAGATCAAGCATACCCAACAGCACCAATTTCCATAAAAATTTAGCCAACACTTTTTAAGAAGTAGAAATCTACAAAATTTTGTTTCTTTACTTGCTTTTAGTCTTAAGCAAGTGTACAGACACAGTTTGCTTCATTTCAAAGGTGAAATCCTTGGTTTTCTAAGACTTAGAGGATACAAGGTCATCATATGTTCCTTTAGAGCTATAAAGCTGACTAAAAGTACACTGAATGGCAGTTCTTCATCTCTAACTTTGTAATGGTAATTAGCATAGTCATTGGGCTTATCATTTTTCACTGACAGACCTCTTCTAAAACACAAAAAAAGCACACTAAGTCAGAACACGACACAAGCAAAGAAGCACCAAGTTTCCAAATAGTATGCAATTTTTTTTCCAGTAATTCTGCCTGTGGTCAACTCTGCTTTGTTTACATAAGCATAATAACTCTTATGAAGTCTAAACAAGAAACAGGTGAAAATATCCATGTACTTTTAACTATACCCAAAGAAATCTGTTTATATCTGTTAATAGTTAATTCAACAGGAGAATACCAATACAGTGATAATGATTTTTACAACTTTTAACTTAGAAACTATTTTTGATGTTTAATTTCCATTTAAAGATTCTCTTACCTAGTCCAGGCTCCCTTTTTCAACATTCTTTCATTTATATGCAAAACAAAGAATATGTAAGAATTGAAGAAGATCTAAACAGTATATCTAAATATGAAGATCTGTTAGTAAATACAAAATAAATGGATGAATTTTTTTTAACTGACAAAAAACAGGGTAAAAGTCGCTGTTTAGAAAAGTATTACCTCTCTATAAGAAAGGTTCCCTATAGGAAATGCCCTTTGATTAATAATTTAATGGATAAATGAAATTTAATGGATTCAAGATATATCTAGGATAGAGATTTAAAGAGAAATATATAATAGCTTTAAAAAGATTGAGGCAGGATCATAAGAAACAGAAATGGTCACATTATTAATAAAAGAGGGATCACATAATTGATTAAATTACCACCATTTTAGTTTTTTTTAATTACCTTCCAGAGTATTCTACAAATAAAGGCTCCATCTCTACTTGATTCTTTGAGGAATAATAGTGCTTCCCTAAGGGCTGTTTAGGCAACACTATATACCAAAAATTTTAGTGAGCAATTTTTAGAATTACACAAATGACTAAAGAAACTATGTTTTAATTTCTAAAAGAAGCAGGTAAAGTCCTCATAATCCATTGCTAGCATGGTCAACAAAAAATCATATGATATAAATATAACTTTTGAACAGGAAAAGAAAAAATTGTGCTATTTAAATCACCACTGCTTCTTTATTATCATACCAGGAAGAAAATTCCACAGCACCCAAAAAAATAAATAAAAATAAAACCAGAAACTAACAAAATACAGACAGTATTGTATAATGAGTCTAATAAGTTTAAAGAATATGGAAGAAATATTTCAAAATCATATATCTTTAGGCCAAGTTACTATCTAAAATCTGAGATTTTCTTTTTTTTAATCTCTTGCTCATAGGCAAACATAGGCAAATTCTAAGGAATTTCCCAAGAGGAAGAAAAAAATGCTATCACAACTTAAGTTAAAGTAATATGTTAAAGTGATATGCTAAGGCAGTTTTTGGTTCCTCAGTCTATGTAAACTGGACTCTTATGACTTCTTTTAGATACCAAAAGCAAAGGCAACTAAAGCAAAAATAACCAAGAGGGACTACGTCAAACTAAAACCTACTAAATGGGAGAAAACATTTGCAAATCATACATCTCAAAAGGGCTTAATATCTAAAATACATAAAGAACTCATATAACTCAACAGCAAAAAAAAAAAAAAAATCTGATTAAAAAAATGGGTAGAGGATCTGAATAGATATTTTTCCAATGAAGACATACAGATGGCCAATAGGCACAGTGGCCATCTGTATGTCCAAAAGGTGCTCAACATCACTAATCATTAAGGAAATGCAAATCAAAACCGTAATGAGATATCACCTGTTACAATGGTTATTATCAAAAATACAAGAAATAACAAGTGTTGGTGAGGATAGGAAGAAAAGTGGACCCTTGTGAACCATTGGTGGAAATGTAAATTGATGCAGACACTATGGAATACAGTATGGAAGTTTCTCAAAAAATTAAGAATAGAACTACTGTATGATCCAGCAATTCTACTTCTGGGTATTTACCCAAAGAAAACAAAAATATTAACTCAAAAAGATATATACACCCCATGTTCACTGCAGCATTATTTATAGAATCGAAGCTATGAAAACAAACTTAGTGTCCATCAATGGATGAATGGATAAAGAAAACATAATACATACACACACAATGGAATATTATTCAGCCATAAAAAAAGAAGGAAATCTTGTCATTTGCAACCACATGGATGGATCTTGAGGGCATTATACTAAGTGAAATTAGTCAGAGACAAATACCTTATGCTCTCACTTATATATGGAATCTAAAAACAAACAAATGAGCACATGGATAGAGAGAAGCAGAGGTCAGGGGTGGACAAAGTGGGTGAAGGGGTTCAAAAGGTACAAATTTCATGTTATAAAATAAATAATCATGGGGATATAATGTACAGCATTGTAACTATAGTTAATAATACTGTATGGTATATTTGAAAGTTGTTAAGAGAGTAGATCTTAAAGGTTCTCATCACAAGAAAAAAAAAGTGTAACTATGTATGATGATGTTAACTTGATTTTATTGTGATCACTTTTGCAATATATACAAATATTACATCATTATGTTATAAGCATGAAACTAATATAATGTTATATGTTAATTATACCTCAATAAAAAATAAAAAAGAAACTTAAAACTTTATTTTAAATCTCATTACAACATGATGAGACACCTAAGGGGAAAAAAGTGTTTGTGGTCTTTTTGGGACTCCTTTATTTATCTATTCACTCATTCAAAGCACAATTATAGAGTACCGCTATATTCAAGACACTATGCAATGAAAGATACAACACAAATCCTTTGCATTGGAAAATTTACCCTGAGAATATCACATTGGTATTAAAATAATAAATAAATGAATCCTTAGTGGTTAAATATTTATAGTAAGACTTGCCATTGTTTGTAAAGTTGACATCACTGTTGGAACATCTCAAATATCAAATGATTAAAATAAAACACAAGTTTGCTGCACATGCTAGGTGTTTAATAAACTAATCTATTCTGGAGAATTTATTTAGACATTTCTTGGAAATAGTGTATATTAATACGTAAATATAATAAAGAAAGATAATTTTCTAAGACAAAGGGTAAAATTTGACTCTCATAGAGATATAAAGTGAATACATGTGAAAGATTTCACTCTACTCATACAATGAGGGAACCAGGCAAATGTTATAACCAGTTCAAAGGAAAAGTCAAAATAGCACAAATTGATGGGAGGTAAAAGAATGCTGAAATGAAATGCAACCAGAAGTGAAACTATTTTTTTCCAAAGAGGAGAAGGAAGTCAATCGAAATTCTACTAGACATAACAGAATTTACATGTCTATCAGTTAACTAAACATATAAAGAGCTGTAAAAATAAAATAGCCCAAAGACAATGGACAGGGCTAGAATCAGATAACCCTGAAACTTATGCTGAACGTAGACAATGGATAGTTTCACTAAAAAAACATTTTTCTTCTACATGACCAAAAGCAGGAGCTCAAGTTTCTGTTAAACTAAGTGAAATGAAGAAAGGGGAGAGAACTGTCATTGACTGCGTACATACTTAACTCCAGGTATTGTGCAAAATATTTTGTATGTGTCAACTGATTAGATCCTTAAAATAATAACCATTTTATAAATGAAGAGCCTAAGATCACAGGTTTAACTAGTATGTCCCTTACCTCACAGCTAGAAGATTTCCAGGATCAGAATTAATGTCAATATGCTTCCAAGGCTCAGTCTCTACTCCAAAACGATTAAAAATACAAGTTAAAATCATGTACGGTTTGGGGTTTGTGTGTGTTTTCTAGTATGTAAACAAACAATGAAAACTACAAAACAAGAAAACAAAATATAGACCATCTAACAGTAAAAGTATAAAGTAAAAAGGAGAGAGATGAAAACTTGAAAACTTAAAAATTTAATAAAACTAATATCCTCAATGAAGTATATACTTACATGATACCAACAACAGAAGCTACTGTTCTGGCTATCATACATACAGTAATTTAACAATGCCAATTAAAAGAATAAAGTAAAACCAGCAGTCCTCAAATAAATTCTTAACTATATCCTACTGCCAAGGAAAAGCAAAACTAATGAAATAGAACTAGTTTAAAGTCCACTTCTGCTCTTTGAGCTAATCAAATGGCCAAGGAGTTACAGTATGTGAATATTAGCAAAATGCAATTCACAATTATTTCTTCTTTCCTCTTTCTTTAAACCTTCACTATAAAGCTTGCCACAATTTCTTTTCTCTTTAAGCGATGGAGATTATTTTCTATTCTTTCTTCTATGTGTACTATTCTTTCTTCAATGGTAAATTTCTTCTTTTACTCTATGAAAGATCTTCTACTATTCTTACTATTTTCTTTCTATATGCTCATGCCACTCTTGCTACAAATCTTTTTAAACCGTATGTTAACACTTTTGAGTAATCATTATGTTTCTTGAAGTTAAAACAGTCTTTCTTTTCCTGTTATCTAAATCATAAAATAGAAATATCAATCTAAAATTTTTCGGAACAACACACTGACAGGTTTCGGTAGAGCACGGCATAACTCCCATTTGCGAGAAGTTGGTTCAGCCTCCTAAGATGAAATAAATGGCCCCATAATAATTTTCAGAGTTTACACAAAATGAGTATCATTGTATACAAATGGAACTGTTCACTTTAGAGAGATTGGGGAGTATTTTCCCCACATTTAAGTCTGAAGCATCTGTACTATACCAAATAGCATAGTATATTTAAGTACTCCCATTAAAGTAATACAGCATCTACATGACTATGTGTATAATACATGTACGTGGCTTTTATAAACTTTATAATCACCGTGATTTTTCACAGCAGCGGACCAGTCTTTTTATCAATATGACGAATACACTATTAAAAAGAAACTTAGGATAGCAACATATTCTTAGAGATAGATATCTAAAGCCATATGCCAAAACCCAAAGTGGATGTCATTATATTATCTTTTTTTAGAAATTTAAACACAACAGGAGCTATTAGACACCTAAACTCTTAGAATTACCTTCAGGAAATCTTATAGACCCAAATCCAGAAGAAATATGTGATTTAAGTGAAATTCTATTAGCAGTTTATGCATTAAAATTAATGAACCATGTGGCTGCAATAAATTGAAAATGGTTGGAAGCCACTGTTTTGGACTTTCCTGAGTGTGTTAATTCTTATAACTGAATATGTCTGTTTTGAGACCCTAACAGCTGTGTCTATAAAGTTGTTTCAAGAGAAACAACAACTCTTGCGGAACATATGGATGGCTTCTTAGCCAAGGTGGGCCTCACTCTCACCTGTGTGTGAAGACCTTGTTTACTTGCATATGAGCTGTGACTTGGGCATATGCTAGGTTTCTATCATATAAGTGAATCTGATGCCTCATATGATCTGGTAGTTTTGAGTCAAAGTGTGTAGTTGAAAATATGATGAGGTAGAAGGTCATCCTTGTTACCAGGCAACAGTGCTCATGGATAAAAAAAATGACCCTGATAAATAAATTATGTGTTGTCTAGTTTCTCTCTGTAGTATGCAATGCTGTTTGATAGCATTTGACCCACAGCAGAACTTCTTCCAAAATTGGAGTCAATCCTCTCAAACCCTGCTGTTACTTCACCAACTCAGTTTATGTAACATTCTAAACCCATTGTCATTAAACAATCTTCACAGCATCTTCACCAGGAGCAGATTCCATCTCAAGAAACCACTTTCTTTGCTAAACCAAAAGAAGCAACACCTCATCCCTTCAAGTTTTATTATGAGACTGCAACAACTTCAGTCACATCTTCAGGCTCTTCTTCTAATTCTACTTCTCTTGCTACTTCCACCACATCTGCAATGACTTCTTCCACTCAAGTTTTAAAACCTCAAAGTCATCCATGAGGGTTGGAATCAATTTCTTCCAAATTCCTATGAATGCTGATATTTTGACCTTTTCCCATGTAAACTATGTTGTAAACAAATGTGCTGTGTGTCATCCAGGCTGTGTTGTTCTATTATAAAACACGGGCATAATTCTGAAGGGCCTTAGGATTTTCAGAATGGTAAATGAACACTAGCTTGCACTGAAAGTCACCAGCTTCCGCTGAAAGTCACCAGCTGCATTAGCCCCTAACAAGAAGAGTCAGCCTGTCCTTTGAAGGTTTGAAGCCAAGGCACTGACTTCTCCTCTTTAGCAATGAAAGTCCTCAATGGCATCTCTCCCAATAGAAGGCTGTTTTGTCTACAATGAAAATCTGTTGTTTAGTGTAGCCACCTTCATGAATTATCTGAGCTAGATCTTCTGGATAACGTTGCAGCGTCTACATCAGAACAGGCTGCTTCACCTTGCACTTATTTATGTTACTGAAAAGGCTTCTTTCCTTAAACCTCATGAACCAACCTCTGCTAACTTCAAACTTTTCTTCAGCAGCTTCCTCACCTCTCTCAGCCTTCACAGAATTGAAGAGAGTTAAGGCCATGCTCTGGACTAAGCCTTGGTTTGGAGGAATGTTGTAGCTGATTTGATCTTCTCTCCAGACCACTACAACTTCCTCCATAACAACAATAAGAAACTTTCACTTCCTTATCACGTCTGTGCTCACTGGAGTAGCACTTTTCACTTCCTTCAAGAACTTTTCCTTTGCATTCACAACTTGGCTAAGTAGTTCAAGAGGACTAGATTTCGTCCTATCTCGTCTTTCAACATCCCTTCCTCACTAAGCTTAATTATTTCTAGCTTTTGATTTAAAGTGAGACAGCTGTGACTCTTCCTTTCACTTGAAGACTTAGAGGCCATTGTAGGGTTATTACCTGGCCTGATTTCAATACTGTTGTGTCTCAGGGATTAGGGAGGCCAGAGGAGAGGGAAAGAGATGGGGGAATGGCCTGTCGGTGCAGCTGTCAGGACACACACCACATTTATCAATTAAGTTTGCCGTCTCATATGAGCGTGGTTCATGGTGTCCCAAAGCAATTACAATAGTAACAAAGATCACTGATCACAGATTACTATGACAAATATGATAATAATGAAAAAGTCTGAAATGCTGCAAGAATTACCAAAGTGTGACAGAGAGACAGAAAATGAGCAAATGCTGTTGAAAAAACTGTGCTAACACACTTGCTTGATGCAGGGTTGCCACAAATCTTCAATTTCTGAAAAATGCAATATCTAAAAAGTGCAATAAAAACAACATATGCCTGTATATGTGTATGTATATGTGTGTATTGTCACTTGATCTTCACAATATCTCTTCTGTGCATGTATCATTAAAATTCTATAGATAAGTAAACAAATACTTGAAAAGCTTATTAACTTGGCCAATGTCACAGAGCTATTAATTGTGAAGCTGAGATTCACAACTAAGTCTATATAATTCTTACTTTAGGACCTTCTAGGCAAATGAAACAGCATATAAAAAGGTATAAGGGACTATCCTGGTGGCGCAGTGGTTAAGAATCCACCTGCCAATGCAGGGGACACAGGTTCAAGCCCTGGTCCAGGAAGATCCCACATGCCGCGGAGCAACTAAGCCCATGCAACACAACTACTGAGCCTCCGTGCCACAACTACTGAAGCCCACGCACCCTAGAGCCCGTGCTCTGCAACAAGAGAAGCCACTGCGATGAGAAGCCTGCACACTGCAATGAAGAGTAGCTCCCGCTCACCACAATTAGAGAAAGCCCATAGAGCCAAAAATAAATAAATTTATTTTTTTTAAAAAAAGGTATAGAATCATGAATTCACATAATGCATTTAGGGAACAGCAAGTTCTTCAGCATAACTGAAAAGTAAAAAGCTCAAAAGAAATATGGTTATTACAGAGGCCCCAATCAACTAGCTGTAACTAAATGAAAAAAAAAAAAAAAAGACTTTTGAGAGAGAGCCTCATCTACCAGAGGGCAGACAGCAGAAGCAAGAACTATAATCCTGCAGCATGTGAAACAAAAACCATGTTCACAGAAAGAAAAAGATGAAAAGGCAGAGGGCTATATACCATAAGAAGGAAAAAGATAAAACCCCAGAAAAACAACTAAATGAAGTGGAGATAGGCAACCTTCCAGAAAAAGAATTCAGAATAATGATAGTGAACATGATCCAGGACCTCGGAAAAACAATGGAGGCAAAGATCGAGAAGATGCAAGAAATGCTTAACAAAGACCTAGAAGAATTAAAGAACAAACAAACAGAGATGAACAATACAATAACTGAAATGAAAACTACACTACAAGGAATCAACAGCAGAATAACTGAGGCAGAAGAACGGATAAGTGACCTGGAAGACAGAATGGTGGAACTCACTGTTGCAGAACAGAATAAAGAAAAAAGAATGAAAAGAAATGAAGACAGCCTAAGAGACCTCTGGGACAACATTAAACGCAACAACATTCGCATTATAGGGGTCCCAGAAGGAGAAGAGAGAGAGAAAGGACCTGAGAAAATATTTGAAGAGATTATAGTTGAAAACTTCCCTAACATGGGAAAGGAAATACCCACCCAAGTCCAGGAAGCACAGCGAGTCCCATACAGGATAAACCCAAAGAGAAGCACACCGAGACACATAGTAATCAAACTGGCAAAAATTAAACACAAACAAAAATTACTGAAAGCAGCAAGGGAAAAATGACAAATAACATACAAGGGAACTCCCATAAGATTAACAGCTGATTTCTCAGCAGAAACTCTACAAGCCAGAAGGGAGTGGCATAATATACTTAAAGTGATGAAAGGGAAGAACGTACAACCAAGATTACTCTACCCAGCAAGGATCTCATTCAGATACGATGGAGAAATCAAAAGCTTTACAGACAAGCAAGAGCTAAGAGAATTCAGCACCACCAAACCAGCTTTACAACAAATGCTAAAGGAACTTCTCTAGGCAGGAAACACAAGAGAAGTAAAGGACCTACAAAAACAAACCCAAAACAATTAAGAAAATGGTCATAGGAACATACATATTGATAATTACCTTAAATGTGAATGGATTAAATGCTCCAACCAAAAGACACAGGCTTGCTGAATGGATACAAAAACAAGACCCATAAATATGCTGTCTACAAGAGACCCACTTCAGACCTAGGGACACATACAGACTGAAAGTGAGGGGATGGAAAAAGACATTCCCTGCAAATGGAAATCAAAAGAAAGCTGAAGTAGCAATACTCATATCAGATAAAATAGACTTTAAAATAAAGAACGTTACAAGAGACAAGGAAGGACACTACATAACGATCAAGGGATCAATCCAAGAAGAAGATATAACAATTATAAATATATATGCACCCAACATAGGAGCACCTCAATACATAAGGCAACTGCTAACAGCTATAAAAGAGGAAATTGACAGTAACACAATAATAGTGGGGGACTTTAACACCTCACTTACACCAATGGACAGATCATCTAAAATGAAAATAAATAAGGCAACAGAAGCTTTAAATGACATAATAGACCAGATAGAGTTAATTGATATTTACAGGACATTCCATCCAAAAACAGCAGATTACACATTCTTCTCAAGTGCACATGGAACATCCTCCAGGATAGATCACATCTTGGGTCACAAATCAAGCCTCAGTAAATTTAAGAAAATTGAAATCATATCGAGCATCTTTTCTGACCACGACGCTATGAGATTAGAAATGAATTACAGGGAAAAAAACATAAAAAAACGCAAACACATGGAGGCTAAACAATACGTTACTAAATAACCAAGAGATCACTGAAGAAATCAAAGAGGAAATCAAAAAATACCTAGAGACAAATGACAATGAAAACACAACGATCCAAAACCTACCGGATGCAGCAAAAGCAGTTCTAAGAGGGAAGTTTATAGCTTACAAGCCTATCTCAAGGATCAAGAAAAATCTCAAATAATCAATCTAAGCTTACACCTAAAGGAACTAGAAAAAGAAGAACAAACAAAACCCAAAGTTAGCAGAAGGAAAGAAATCATAAAGATCAGAGGAGAAATAAATGAAATAGAAACAAAGACACCAACAGCAAAGATCAATAAAACTAAAAGCTGGTTATTTGAGAAGATAAACAAAATTGATAAACCATTAGCCAGACTCATCAAGAAAAAGAGGGAGAGGACTCAAATCAATAAAATGAGAAATGAAAAAGGAGAAGTTACAACAGACACCACTGCAGAAATACAAAGCATGCTAAGAGATGAGTACAAGCAACTCTATGCCAATAAAATGGACAACCTGGAAGAAATGGACAAATTCTTAGAAAGGTATAACCTTCCAAGACTGAACCAGGAAGAAATAGAAAATATGAACAGACAAATCACAAGTAACGAAATTGAAACTGTGATTTAAAATCTTCCAACAAACCAAAGTCCAGGACCAGATGGCTTCACAGGTGAATTCTATCAAATATTTAGAGAAGAGCTAACACCCATCCTTCTCAAACTCTTCAAAAAAACTGCAGAGGAAGGAACACTTCCAAACTCATTCTATGAGGCCACCATCACCCTGATACCAAACCCAGACAAAGATACTACAAAAAAAGAAAACTACAGACCAATATCACTGATGAACATAGATGCAAAAATCCTCAACAAAATACTAGCAAATAGAATCCAACAACATGTTAAAAGGATCATACACCATGATCAAGTGGGATTTATCCCAGGGATGCAAGGATTCTTCAATATACGCAAATCAATCAATGTGATACACCATATTACCAAACTGAAGAATAATAACCATATGATCATCTCAATAGATGCAGAAAAAGCTTTTAACAAAATTCAACACCCATTTATGATAAAAACTCTCCAGAAAGTGGGCATAGAGGGAACTTACCTCAACATAATAAAGGCCATATATGACAAACCCACAGCAAACATCATTCTCAATGGTGAAAAACTGAAAGCATTTCCTCTAAGATCAGGAACAAGACAAGGATGTCCACTCTCACCACTATTATTCAACATAGGTTTGGAAGCCCTAGCCTTGGCAATCAGAGAAGAAAAAAGAAATAAAAGGAATCCAAATTGGAAAAGAAGAAGTAAAACTGTCACTGTTTGCAGATGACATGATACTATACATAGAGAATCCTAAAGATGCCACCAGAAAACTAGTAGAGCTAATCAATGAATTTGGTAAAGTTGCAAGATACAAAATTGATGCACAGAAATCTCTTGCAATCCTATACACTTACAAGTCAATCAATGTGATACACCATATTAATAAATTGAAGAATAAAAACCATATGATCATCTCAATAGATGCAGAAAAAGACTTTTGAATAGCAATAATTATATCTGGCTTGTGCGCATGAATGAATGGTGATTTTATTAAGTGAGAAAAAAAAATAGAAGGGTGCAGGTTTGAAAGAAGTAAAAGGGGAGATAGGTTATTTACAGACATGTCACTTTAAGGTACATATGGAGACAGCGAGGTCAGAAAAGACCAGTTGAAAATAGAAGTCTGAAAGCTCTAAAGAAGGGCAAGACTAAAGGCACAAACTTGGATATCCTCACTTAAAAGGTTTCATCAGTGAAAAAATGAAAAAGTCAAGGATAAAACCCTAGAAAACAATTTTTAAGAGGAAGGGAGAGAAATGAGGATAATAAAGTGAAGAAGCCAAGAGGAAGGTTTAGAGAAGTAGGAAAGAACCAGGGGTACACAGCACCATAACCATCAACCTTAGAGAGAATACTTAAGAGAAAAATCCACAGATAAAACAAAACAGTAATTAATAGAAAAGAAAGGTCACTTCCAGATTTGGCAGGAATTGAGGGGGTTGAAAAAGTTACTGAGGAAAACTCAGTGGAGAAAAAGATATCTAAACCAGGCCTTGAAGGAAGGGTGTGATTTGAACATGCAGAGATGGAGAGGAATGTTTTAGCTGGAAAGCAAAACTAGAACAAAGAACTGAGGTAGCAATACATTGGGAAAATGTGCTGAGAAGAGCAAGTAATTTCTTGAAATTTGAATGCCACTATATAAAAACTTCTGGAAACCATGTATAAGATGAATTATAAGAGAAAGGGGACAGTTAAGACAATATTTATAATAGCTCAGATGAGATGTTGTATAAATCTGAGCTAGTTTGATAGAAGTGAAAACGACAAAGGGGCTGATGCATTAACCAGAAGAATTTGGCCATTAGCACTGACCAGTGCAGTTGTGCTCAGCTTTTGCTGAAGTTAAATAACTGGATTAACGAAAAGGCAATGTCATTTCACGACAAAGCTAAAATAAAGAGCATCTGTCATACCAGAAACAGATTACTTCATTAAAAAAAATCTCCAACTTAACTGACATAGTATATATAGTACTTGTGATGAATATTAGAAATTCCCTTTATCATAGTAAGTCATTTATAAATCTCTAAAATTTTCAATTACTATGAAGAAAGTGAGTTTGCGGCTTCTTCTTATAAAAATATAGTTGAACATAAGGCTTTTTTAGTTCCAAAACATTTATTAATGTTAATGTATACTTTACATGGTCTTACATAGAAATGTTTATATTACTTACCAAATCTGTACATATATCAGTATATGCTATGAGCTTATAAAATATGGCTTCAATTAGCCTTTAGGAAAACTAATAGCATATCTTTGAAAGTCAATTTCCTGTAAATCTTAGCAAATAAGTAAAATATAATTATAACATTAAAAATCTAAAAACAAAAAGCTGAAATTTCTCTAAATTACACATGCAATAACTATATATTAAGCTATAAAAATATACATATAAATTTCAACAGACAAATGCAGAAAAGTTTATAGTATGGACTCATGTAAGATTTTTTTTAATCTACAAAGAAGTCTTAGCTAATATTTTCAATAAGCAAAACAATGAAGAGCTTTTCTAAACCAAATTTGACCAAACTTCTATACTTCCTTCTAAAAACACTGCCCTTCTATGAAAACTTTAAAATCCAGTTGCCCCAAGAAGACTGATTCAGGCTCAAAAACCTAAGAGATGGAATCAGCACTCTAAGTAAAGCAAAAATTACAGTCTGTCCCTCAGCCCAGCTGTTTACCACTTTATGAGCTACACAAAGAACTATACAAATGTGTACAAGAGAAACATGAAAATGTGAACTATTTTCCAGATGTAAAAAAATCGTATATTCATATCCATCTCATCAAGAGAAAGAAGATACTAGTTATTTTCATTATACACTTGTTAAGTATGATTGCCTATTTAGTTTACTTTAACCATAAGAGAACCTAGGAAACAAGTATATCTCTTTGGTTTACACCCAATGAATCCAAAATGACATCAGGTTTAAACTCTAAACAGTACCTTTTTGACCAATAACAATACGTTCTCTTTCTAAAGAAATGTAACTCAAAGATTATAAGAATCATATATATATATATGCATATATAAAATATTCAATTAATATAAAGATACCAAATGTTCTTAAATAATCAAGGGATATAGATTTATGATTTATATAGTTCATGGATCTAAGAAAAAAAATTTAATACAAGCACATTTGACATCATCATATTTAATTAGGCCATAGCAAATATGTTACAGTGATGATACAAGACTCTGAAATACATTAAAATATATAAATGTACACACTAATTGTTAGAATCTAGCCCACTTGCTTAATTTTTCATGTCAATATTTTTTTTTTACTATCAGTGAAATTAGCAAAGACCAGACATCAAGAAGTAGAATACATGGGTAAAGAACTTTTTATTAAAAAAAATCCTGGAACTACTGTTCCAGTAGTATATGATGAATATACTATTAAAAAGAAACTTAGGATAGCAACATATTCTTAGAGATAAATATCTAAAGCCATATGCCAAAACCCAAAGTGGATGTCATTATATTCTCTTTTTTAGAAATTTAAACACAGCAGGAGCTATCAGGAGGAGGTGAGGTAGGTATTAAGTAGGGAGGGAGGATAGGCATTAAGGAGGGGAGGGAGGGAGGAAGTATGTGAATGGATTGTGGAGGAGGGAAGGAGAGGAGAGTAAGGAGAGGTGGAGGGATGGATGGGAGGAAGAAGGAAGGAAGTAAGGAAGGAAAGGGAGGGAGTGAGGAGAGTATGTAAGGGAGGTATGGAGGCTGGAATTCATAAAGGACGGATGAAGTAAGATACATTTAAAGTAGAAAGAAAACTGAAATTATAAACAATGGATAGGTTTGTTATCAGCTTAGACAATGATGAAGAGCAATAGTGAAATGAAAATACATCTGTAATTAATCAGACTACAGCACAGTCAAAATGTGAAAAAGAGGGTAACAGACACAGTGATAGAGTTTAAAAAAATTATCATTTATCTAATTTTAGAGTTCCAGAAGAATAGAAAAGAGAAAATGGAACAAAACTAATATCGGAAGAGATAGGGCTTCACTGCTGGCACAGTGGTTAAGCATACGCCTGCCAGTGCAGGGGACATGGGTTCGAGCCCTGGTCCCGCATGACACGGAGCAACTAAGCCCGTGCACAACTACTGAGCCTGTGCTCTAGAGCCCGCGAGCCACAACTACTGAGCCCACATGCCACAACTACTGAAGCCCACAGGCCTACAGCCCATGCTCCACAACAAGAGAAGCCCACGTACCGTAATGAGAAGCCCACGTACCGTAATGAGAAGCCCACGTACCGCAATGAGAAGCCCATGCACCTCAACGAAGAGTAACCCCCGCTCTCCGCAACTAGAGAAAAGCCCGCATGCAGCAACAAAGACCCACCACAGCCAAAAATAAAATAAATTAAATAAATAAATTTTTTAAAAAAATGTTTTTAAATGAAGAAAAAAAGAAAGAGCTAATGGCTAATAATTTTCCAGAAGTGATTTGCTGCACTTCTTGAATCTGTAGCTTATCAGGCTTCTTAAATCCATGGGTTCAACCCACACATTCAAAAAGCCCATCACATTCTAAGCAAGGTAAATAAAAAGATATCCATACCTGCTATATCACAGTGAAACTACAAAACACGAATTACAAAGAATAAGTAAATCATAAAGGTAGCCAGAAAGAAAAGACCAATTACCCTCAAAGGAGCAGTAACTAATGGAACCAACTAACTTCTCAACAACAATTATAGAAATTAGAAGACAGAGGAGTAATAGTCACATTGTGCAGAGGAAAAAAATGACTGTCAACTCAGAAACATCTAGGTGAAACTATCCAACAAGGACAGGGACAAGCATTTTCAAACAAGCATATACTGAGAGTTTGCCAACAATAACTCTCTCTCTGGAAAATTCTCAAAGATGCACCTCAAGCATAAGGAAAATGATTTGTGATGGAGAGTCTAAGTTACAAGAAGAAATAAAGAAAAAATGGTAAATATGCAGGCAAATCCAATATACTTCATCTACATAAAACACTAATAATAACAACAATGCCTTGTGGAGTTAAATATATATTAAATATATAAATATATATGCAGATTCTGAGTATATATGTAAAAAATACTAGAAAAAAATAGCGTAATAACAAGAAGAAATCATTGAGGTTCAAATGTCTCACAGTTTTTTGTACTTTTCAAGAGGAGGATAAAGATACTCATTTGTTTAAGGCTTTAATAAGTTAAGAATGCTTGTTAAAATTTCCAAGGAAATTACCAAAAGAAGAGAAGCGGAGTATGTAACTTCCAAACTGGTAGAGCATGAGAAAAAAGAAACAAGAAAATCAATTCAAAAAAAGTAAAAAAGAAACACAAAATGGCAGTACAAATAGAAAGCCAAAATTGGAATAGTAGGAAAAATATAGATATATGTACATCAGTAATTACATTAAAATATAAATGTACTAAATATTCCAATACAAAGACAAGGACTATCAGGCTGGATAAACAAACAAAATCTATCTTTATGCTCTTTATGAATGACATATCTAAAAAACATAAGTATACAAAGAGATGGAAAAACATGAATGGGAAAAGAAATACCAGTTGAATTCTAATCAAAATAAAACTGCAGTATTTATTATCAGACAAAATGGATTTGGGGCACAAACGAATTCTACAGATATAAAGAGATGACTACATAATAATAAAAAGTTCAATATACCAAAAAGATATTATAAATATGAATGTACCTAGTTACAGAATCTCAAAATAGAAAAAGTGAAAAGTTAAGAGCTTCAACAAGAAGTTTATAAATCCACCAACACAAAGAGACTGCAACATTCCAACAAATTAATATTTAGATAAACTATCATATAGTGTACTCTGCAGTTGTTGAATACAGTATCTACATAGGTCCAGAGCAGCAGTGCTTCTCAAACTTTAATGTTCATAAGCATTAATTAACTGGGGATCTTGTTAAAACACACACTCTGTCACAGTAGGTCAGGAATGCAGCCTGAGATTCTGTATTTTTAACAAGCACCTGGGGGATATCAATGCTGCTCATCCTCAGATAGCATTATGCCACAGAGCAAGTCTCATCAAATCACAAAGAATTTGTATTAAACTACTTTCTCCAGCAACAAAGCAATCAAGAAACAATAACAATAACTAGAAAAAACCCATGCTTAGAAATTAAGAAATACTCTTAAAATAACTCAAGGAATAATCCAGACTCCTAATTAGAAAATATATGTAAGTGGAGGATATTTTTTAAAAAATCAAAACTGGCACGATGCAGCTAAAGTAATAATCAGAGGGAAAATTATATCCTTGAATCCTTATATTTGAAAAGAAAGGTTAAAATTAAAGAGATAAGGGGCTTCCCTGGTGGCGCAGGGGTTGAGAATCTGCCTGCCAATGCAGGGGACACGGGTTCGAGCCCTGGCCTGGGAGGATACCACATGCCGTGGAGCAACTAGGCCCGTGAGCAACTAGGCCCGTGAGCAACTAGGCCCGTGAGCCACAATTACTGAGCCTGCGAGTCTGGAGACTGTGCTCCGCAACAAGAGAGGCCGCGACAGTGAGAGGCCCGCGCACCGCGATGAAGAGTGGCCCCCGCTTGCCGCAACTGGAGAAAGCCCTCGCACAGAAACGAAGACCCAACACAGCCATAAATAAATTAATTAATTAAAAAAAAAATTAAAGAGATAGGCATCAAAAAAATTTTTTAATTAGGAAAAATACAAAAATAAACCCAACAAAATAGAGCAAAGAGAATAACAATCATGAGATTTTAATAAATCAGAAAATAAACATAAAATTAAGAATGTTGGCATTCCCAAAAGTTAGTATTTGGAAACGTTCTCTCCATCTCCCTCTTCTCTGCTGCAAAGCTTTCAGCTCGTTCAGATAAGCCTGCCTCCCTATTATAGGCTTTTTTTTTTTTGGGGGCCCTGTTGACCCCTATTTGGACTCAGACAGTGGTCTGATATACTTCCCAGCTATAATGCAGGGTCCACTTCACTCTCTGTTTCTACTATCCTGATACCCTGTATCTACCCTTAAAAAAGATATCTTAGTTATAATTAATTATCTGTAATTATTTAATTTTTGTGCACCTTACAAGCTTGCAAGACTCGTGAAGGCAGATATCTTGTATGTCGAGAGTTTAGCTAAGCTACTCCACCATATTGCTACCTCGACACCCATTTTGTTTGGCCAAGTGGCCTGCAGAGACCTTACACTGCCACTAGCCCTCTTGGGCAAGCACACGCCCTAGATAACCGCTCACAGAGTCACAAGCAAATTTAAGTTCTTAATATGACTTCCCCAACAGCCCTTGTGATCAACAGTCTCCCCTGCCTCCCAGGGCCTTCTCTTTCTGTACCCCTTTGATAAGACCCCCATGGAGTTTACTATTCCCTGTCTTTTGATATGAACCACCCAATCCAGACTTAGCCCTGGAACCCCTAAAACCTCCACCTTGGGACCCTAATAAAAGCATAGACCCTGGATTCTTTCACACCCTCCATCTGCACTCTATCTTGACCTTCTCATGTGGCCCCACAAGGCATGCCATGTACTTCCTCCAGGACCTGTGGGTAATAAACTTCTTCATTTCAGTTTCTCTTGCGGTCTGTTGCTGAATGCAACTCACCATGAGGCAGCCTGTGCTCTACTTGACAAATGTTAATTTAACAAATTCATAGCATTGTCTATCCTGTTTGTTTTCCATTGTTCCCCCTGGACTTGGTACACAATAAATACTTATTGAATGGGCGGGGGGGACCAAAAGGAAGTAGAAAGTAAATAGTCTCATGCCCTGACTTCAAACAAAATGACTGGTAACCAAATGAGAATCTAATCTATCTTTAAAAATTTCAGAGAAATGAAATTCTTAAATTTCATCAAACATTCCATCAAAACAAAGTATGTGTGTTTAGATCATAAGACCAAGGATTAAAATACTATAGAATGTTCCTTTAGGAACCTAACAGGTTGATAAAATCAATAACTGTTTATTCAGTAGACAAATGAGCAATTCTATCAGCAAAAATTTTCTTTTGTTTTACTTGCTGTATGTTCATAAATGTCAAGGGAATGGTTGAAGAAGAAAATAACAGTTGATTTAGCTGGGTAAAGGGTTTCATAATAACCAAACTGCATGTGAAATTTTATTACAATATTTTGTCAGCTCTGTGATGTCTGACAAATTAAATTAAAATTTCTATCCAAATTAGCTGAATCACCTTTTACCCAGTTTCCTTTATTCTGACCTCAGACGTGATAGATACAAAATAATCAAAACCTTCATGTCAGGCAGACAAACTTTCTATAGCATTAAGATTAGGTAAAAATAGCACTATGTATTTAAAATAGCACTATGTATTTACAGTTCTAAAATATATTCCTAAGCATCTTTCTGTTCTAATTTCTAAGTACTTTAAGCAATCTCTGTCTCATTTACCCTAAAATTATTTGGCCATTATTAAAGGTACGTTATCCAAAACAATCTATCTGAGGAGGTCCACAATAAAATTAGTCTTTATCACATTCAATTCAAGAAAACAAACCTCAAAAGATTTTTCAATTTTAATTTAAATGAAGGAAATTTTCACAATGAAATTATTAAAAATAATTGAATCCTCACCTCAGCAATGCTTTAATAAGAAAGAAAAAATTAATAAATATGGGCTGTATCACATAAATTAATTGTGGAAATCAGAGTGGGATTAATACCTTGATAAGGCACAACAATGATGTGCAAATCATGCAGAATTTTTTAATTGCAATGAGTTTCTATAACTTATTCAAGATAATATCCTAATAACAGGCACAACCTTTAGTTCTCAATGTAGAGAATAATACAAATATTCAGGGAAACACTATAATAATAGGTCAAATTTACAATCTCTAAAATTATAGTCAAATAATATGTTTTATACTTTGATATTCAGGAATCCACAAATGTGAAAAAATCCCAAACACTTCTAAACTTTAAAATCAAATTCCACAAATAGCCAACATTTACTAAGTATTCACTGTAGCCCAGCCCTCTGGGTGCCACTTAAAGAAAGGGGTTAAGAGAGTTCAGAATGGGAGAAAACTCCTGAAGTCATTTAGAAAAGACATGATAGTGGCTTTGACTGGAGTAGTAACTAGGGAAGCAGAGAGAAGTGAAAAGATCCCCAAGTTTAATTAAACTTAGAACCCACAGTATTTGCTCATGGGTGGGTTGTGGATCAGAAAACCACAAGGAACCACAAGGAGGGAACAGAAGATTCAAAAGTCTCAGGAAATCATGGTACTCCCTAAAGAGGAAGCACCAGAAACGCAACGTCTATGGAATAGAATAGCACAGAGAGTTGGAGACTCTATTCCAGAACATCAAATACCCAAACTTCAGAAAGAAGGAAGAAGTGCTCAAAAACTCAACCTGAGTGAGCACAAAGTACGCATATTAGCAATAGTGTTCATGAGAGACAACAGTCCAGAGACATCGAGCCAAGTGTACAGCAGGGCACATCTGTCAGAACCTCTGGTTATGCTGGTCCTATTGTCCTGTCAGTGTCATGTTCCCGTGGGCCCCTCAATCCTCAGTTTGGCCATTTGAAAATTCCCACAGTAGAAGATTTTACTGTTTCCAGCTAGAGCTAGGCCTAGGAGTCTAGAAAAAGAATCTCAGAGGTAAAGGTGTAAAGGGGGAGAGGGACATAGGCAGCTCTGTTAACTTCAGGTCTGGCCTTTGCCTCTGACCTCCATTCAGAGAATTTAAGTCAGAAATTTTTCCTAGTCACATACTGCACCATTCATCCACAGTTCCCTGATCTAAAGTCTACTTCCCACTCTTTACCCCATGTCATCCTGAGTGAACAAACAGGGTGATGATGACTTCTGCCCTTTGGCAGATTCAGACATGGGGCTCACTATGAACTGGTCTTAAGCCTAGCTCTCTGACCAAAACACGGAGCCCTCATCCTCGTGAAGAACAAGAATTCCATGACTCCAAAGGGAGGCTGACACTCTAGACATCAGATTTTAGCACTAGGATCTGAATTACAGAACAGTTTGTCAACTGAGACCTCTTATTGATCCTTTAAAGATATTGTGAGAACAGTATATATGTTCATGAGATTCCTTCATGTTTTATGTGCAGTGGTAGTTTGTTAATTTTCCAGGTGTATGGTATTCTATTATATAAATATACCCCAAAATATTAAACTTTCTACTTTTGATTGACATTTGGGTTGTTTCTAGTTTAGGCTATTATAAACAATGCTGCAATAAACATTATTTGACACATTAAAAAATACAATATGACAACTAAAGAGTATTTCAACCTACCATGCTAATTTGCTCATAGTCAGCTAAAGATTTTATTTTCAACATACTCATAAAATTAGCATCACCTTCAATGTGGCCAACATTGTCTTATGTGTGACCATATAAATATAAAATTTGACATTATTTAGAGAACATGTTTGTCCTGTGCTCATTTTAGTAAAATTAATAAATGAACTATTTGTTAATTTTAACTGATCTTTCCATTAAGTCACAGGAACAATATAATATTATCATCTAAATTAAAATAGCTTCACGGAAAATACATACAAAAATATTCCCTGTAGGGTTACTTGTAACAGCAAAAAACCGGGAGTAAAATAACTGGTTACATGAATAATGGTACATCCATGCAAAAGAGTGCTATGCAACCAGTAAAGTGAATCTGGAAGATCTAGAAGTACTCCTATAGCAACATCTACTCGCGTGGGGAAAAAGCAAGAGGCATTAGCATGTATATACAGTATACTATGATTTGTGTAAAAAGAAGAGGAGGATATATTCACATTTTTATATGCCTGGAAGAAATCTGGAGGGTTACAAAAGAAAATGAAAACAAGTTTTATAAGGGGAGTAGGACTAGGGGACTAGGATAAAAGAGAGATGTTCACTGTATACCTTTAATATTATTTCCCTTTTCTTTCATGCCTTTTGTACTACATGTGAGTATGTCTGCCTGTCTGTCAGAAACAATAAAAAGTATATTTTCTGAGGCCAAAGAAGCATAATTCAGAAGGACAGCTATATAGAAATTTATGTATTGTTATAAGAACATTTGACAATGACTTATACTGTTACTGAGCAAGACAGAGCCTAAGTTTTTGGTGGTGGTGGTGGTGTTGGCTAACTCAGCACTGTGATCATCAAGAATCAGAGCACTACCTTCATCTTATAGAAAAAAGATTCACGGCCAACACTTCATCATTTTTAATAATGTGCAAAAATCTCTACAAAGCTCTATTTAAAAAATTTGTACATGTATTCTATAATATTCTAAAAATCAAACCATTGTCTTTTTAATAAGCAAGTTCAGAATCAGATAAAAGAGATAAAGACTGTACCATAAAACACCAGGAAAAATGAATTTAAACAGTAATTGATAATAATTAAAATACATAGAAAAGGACCAAGTTTCTCTTCAGTACTACAGTTCTTCACAGTAACATTTGTGTTCTATGTTTACAGCTATGTTTTTAGACTAAATGTAATTTATTAGATTAGTACTGTCAGTTTGACCATTCAGTTAAAATGAGGTACCATGATTCACCTAGTGGAAGCTACTCATGTTACAGACATTGTAATCAGAAAAAAATCTACAAATAAACTTGGAACTCAAAATCTGGAAGAACGCTTAGATATCATCTAGCCCTTCAATTTATAGATTAAATAATTGAGTTTCAGAGAAGTTACACAGTTAGCTGAAGGCAAAAACCAGAACTCCTCATTCCATAGTCAGAGATATTTGATTCTAAACCACATTACAAACCTAATCTTCAAAGTCATAATAAATATCACTAATATATTTCCTATTATATGCATTAATGAAGACAGAAATTGTCATAAATTACTGAAAACCCACATAAGGACTGATACTTACATGTACAGCCATAACTCACAGCTTTATAGAAGTTACCATCTTAGTCATCATTTATAAAAACTGGCTACAGAAAAAATAAAGGTGAGTTAAAAATCTGGGAGGTAAGAAAAAAATACAAGCAGCAGCAAAAAGAAGCTATCTGGCAATCTTCCATTCAAATACCCAGTGTGATAATATTACAAAATTATTAGACTACAATGGAAATCCAGTTTATGTCCCGGCAAAAAATGTCCAATGTGGATACAAAGTAGAAGCGACAAAAGTTCTCAAATATTACCTATACTGCCTATTATAATACAGTATGTGAATATGGAGTAAGTCACCTTCAAATTTTACCTCAAATATAGATCAGACCAATGAATTCAGTTAATGTTTACTACCCCTATGTACAAAACCACAGATTAATCTGAAAAAAAAAATCACAATTTTTTCTCAAACAAAAATGTGTGGACTCAGGTTCTGAGCTCTTATAGATGTGTAACAGATTCTACTGGAAAAACAGGGTTAGCAAGGAGAGTAATGGGATATTAATAAAATGGCCGGTTTGTTGTCCTAGGTTTTCCTGGCCAGGAGAATGGAGAATGGAAAAACTGAACCATGAAATCAAAAAGGCATCTGTCTTCCAGGTTTCTCTCTGCCAATGTCTTGAGAAAAATGTTTGAACTTTCCTGTTGGCTTTGTATGCAAATAGCTCCAGATGCAAAGTGAACCACATCTAAGTTATTTGGTTCAACATCTGCTGGTCCAGTTCCCATTATTCCTTCTAAAGGGTCGGCTTGTGAAAAGACAGTTTAGTTTGCCCTCTATATAAGCTGTTTTGAAGGAGCTAATTTGGATTAAAGTATCTATCTGGACCACTTGTTTTTCCCTTTGATGGTCAATGCAGTCTAATGTGGTCTGTGTAGTGCTGCAAGGAACTTAGAAACATATTGGAAAGGACAGTATTCAAGGTTTTGCCTCCCACCTCGCCTTCTAGGCAATTTATATTTATACAGTTTAAAGTAAAAAGTGAACAGTCATTTGCCTCTAAAACAGCACCACCCACACTGTATACAATGGCAACATGACAACACTTTCTGATCTAATATACTTTTCATGCAACCTCTATCACAGATTTGAAACTAAAGTTATTGATAAAAGCACTTGCTAGTATTAACATTACATTTCATGAGACACCTTGTCATTTGAGATGACACGTTTCATATGGTATCACAAAAGTGGCATAAGTTGGTCCACAGCACATGGCACTTAGTGTCTGATACACAGTATATTTTCAAACATGTGATAAATGAGTGAATTAGTGAATGAATGAACAAACAAGCTAAATAATTAATTTAAATAAATATCATGGATTCTGAAACTTTGGGTCTGCTGCAATCAGAAAACATAATCAAAAATGTACTAAAGCCAATCTAAGACTAACAGTCTAATGTTCTTAGAACTTGTAAGGTCAAGTAAAGATAGAGTCCTTCCTTCAAAAGGGTATGGTAGGAAAGATAACTTGCACTGGAAGGTAAAAGTGGAGAAAAAGGAAGAAATGAGAATATCTATCTATCTATTTATGTCTACATTCTGATATATATATATACATTTGCATTTGTATGTACATAAACACGTGTATATCAGAAGATAGACATTAATTTCAAAAAGTTAGTTTCCTAAAAGGCAGAGTATTACCAGTTTTATAAAAATTTACAAAAGATAGTTAATTGTTTGAGAATGATTTTGAAAAAACAAGAGACTTCTTGGCCAAAAAAAATTTTTTTTCTAAAAAATACAGTTCTATGAGAAGCAAATTCAAAAACTTCCTGATATGTTATGCAAAATCTGGAATGATTTTTCTTTGGGAAAAGTGTTTAGAAGAATAATATTTTAAAAAGGAGATAAAAGAACTGGATACTATTATTGCTGCTTCTAGACTCCTAATATTTTGAACTAAAATTTAGTCTAAACTCTGCTGTCCTCTACTGTTATCTGCCGACACACTGTAGGACCAGGGAAAAAATTAGAAAAATATAGCAAAATAGCTGTTCTCTCTTTCTGAGAATCTGTGACTACTCTTACTAACCATTATCCTCAGGTTATTTGTCTGAATTGGGAATGACCAGGAAAGTTAACTGAGCCCTAGAGAAAATAGCTTCTTAGCCATCTTTGAATAATTATCTAAGATTTCCAAGATTACTATAATTTTTAAAGAAAGCTTAAGTTTGCCTTCCTCTAACTTGTGATTAAAAAACTATTTAAATACCCTCAAAAGATTAAAATAAGCAAAAAGAGTTACTTGAAAGTAAATCTGCTCTATTAATTATCAAGAAACAATTACTGATTAGCAAGGCACAATGCTATACTAGGTACTTATGATTCAAAAAGGTTTAAAACATGGTCTCTGCCCTCCAAGGCTTAGACTAAAGTAGACATGCAGAGATGGAAGTCATACTGATAAAATCATATCTTTAAAAATACAAATTAGTACACCAATGTTCATAGCAGCATTATTTACAGTGGCCAAAGGAAGCAACCCAAGTGTCCACGGATGAATGAACAGATAAACAAAATGTGGTCTGTACATACAATATTATTCAGGCTAGGAAAGGCAGGAAATTCTGACACATGCTACAACATGGATGAACCTTGAGAATATCATGCTAAGTAAAATAAACCAATCACAAAAAGAAAAATACTGGATGATTCTATTTATATGAGATACCCAGAGTAGTCAAATTCATAGAGGTAGAAAGTAGAATGATAGTTGCCAGGGACAGGGGGAGGGGGAATTGGATAGTTATTGTTTAATGGTTATAGAGTTTCAGTTTTACAAATGAAAATGTTCTAGAGATTAGTTGCACAACAATGTGAATATAATTAAAAATACTGAATTGTACACTTAAAACTGATTAATATGGTGGGGGGGCAGGATAAATGGGAGATTGGGATTGACTATATATAAAATACTATACATATAATACATATATTTACATACTATATATACAATACTCTATCATATATAAAATAGATAACTAATAAGAACCTACTGTATAGCACAGGGAACTCTATTCAATACTGTGTAATGACTTATATGGGAAAAGAATCTAAAAAAGAGTGGATATGTGTATATGTATAACTGACTCACTTTGCTGTACAGCAGAAATTAATATAACATTGTAAATAAACTATACTCCAATAAAAAAATTAATTAATAAAGAACTAATTAATATGGTAAATTTTATGTTATATGTATTTTACCACAATTTTTAAAAAATACAAATTGGCATAAGCTAAGTGCCAAGCAAATGGTGCAGAAAAAAATGATACAGTAGCTCAGAAGAAGGAGCAATTATGAGATATGGAACAAACAGTGAAAACACTATGTTTTTTCTTAAAAGAAAAAATAAGACTCAAGTAAGCAGACTGGAGTTGAGGGAAGGTGTGACAACCAGAAGCAATGGCAAACAGATAGGAACAGACATCATCTAGAAACAATGTAGATCACAGTTTGGCTCACAGGCTTCAAACAATAGCCATGGAGACAAGCTAGAGGGTAAGGCTACGAAATAGGGAGGAAAATGATTGAGGCAATTCTTCTCATCGAGTAGCTTTCACTGAAATGAAATAATAATCATCACACTTTTATTGAGAGTAAAGGAAAGAGGAAAAAAGGAGATTCATAATTTCATATTCATTCATCACTTACATTCTCCAACTCCTTTGATAAAGGAAGTGTAGAGATACATATCATAAGTTAGATGCCACATCTCTGATGAGGGCGGGGCCTAGAGACAATAATTTGTGTAAAGAAACCAACATGAGCATTTCACTTATTCTGACTGGCAATTTTTTAATTTCATAATCAGCATTGCAAATAATCTGGTATTTTAAAAGTTCCCACTACATAAATGATGCTAATATTACAGAAAAGTGCACGTCCCAAGGTACCTCAATTCATTAACAGTATTGAACGCTAAAAACAGACATTCTGAGAGACAAATTATCCCAGTTGCTATTATGAAATCATCCTCCAACTAACCACCAGCCCTAAAGCAGGATAATCACTAGGCACACTAAGCCACTACAGTCCGTACTTAACACAATCATTTATCCTAACCCCAAGAATGAACATTTCTATTCTCCCCAAAGCACTTTAAAAATTTAAACCAAATGTTTCTGAATAATCTTCTTGGATTTTATGCTGTGGTAAAATTTGGCTAATAGTCATCTCTTAAAAATATTTTTCATATAGATTATAGACAGCTAGAGTATAGGTAGAAAAACAGACAAAAGGAGAATACTAGTCTTCTTAAACTGGAAAGAATCTGCTTTAGATCTCTTAAAGAGTTCCTATCTTTTCTGGATTTAGTGCGGAAATGATTAAATTGTTACACTAATCAGCTTGTTCGCATAACTCTTATCTAAACAATTTCAAAATACCTGAATCAGAGGCAGAATCCAGCAGCCAGAGGAAGACAAACTATATTCAACAAAGGAGAAAGATTGCTTTCGCTGAGCAAACACCTAACATGCCATTAACTTCAGCTCTTGGCCAGATTTGTTTTCCTTCACTTCTACAAGTCACTGAGGAAATCCAAAAAGAGTACTTTCTTCAGGTCTGATTTTTTCCAGTGAAGGAAAGACAATGTGTGTGTGTGTGTGTGTGTGTGTGTGTGTGTGTGTGTGTGTGTGTGTACACTAGAGGGGTTATTCTTTAATTCTAGTTCATTAGGCTTTGAGGACTTGACCTACAAATATACAGATATATAGAGATGTGACATATAATAATAAGTTGCTCACAATATACAATGCTTTAATACACTGCCACAATAACTATAGGAAAACAAACACTCCTCCTGCTTTCATGCAAAGTAAAGAAGTCCAATCTGGCTTCAACTTCTACTCTGCTGAAACCATTTCCTTCAAGGACATTTAGGACTGTCTGTGGGTTTTTCTCAGTCTCAAATCTCACTGACCTCCCTACAGCCTTTGACATCAGCGACCATGCCTTCTTTGAAATGTTCTACTCCTTATGTCTGTGTTGCAGTAGCCCCTACTCTCCTTCTCTCTCAAGTCTCTGGTCTCTTTTTCTTCCTCCTGTTCTCTAACTATGGACATCCAAATTCCTCTACTTAAGGCTATTATCTCTACATGTTGTTTCCCCCAGTGATCTCCTACAACTTCAACTGTCATATCAATGGAAAAACTCCCAAACAGAGAAGTCCAGCCCACCTTTCTCTGAACTCTAGGTACTTTAAATAGTCATGTCTAAGACAAATTCATTAAGGCCTCATACTGCCCCAAACCAACTCTTTTAAATTCTCTGTTTCTGTTCATGGTAATACCATCCTTCCAGAACCGAGGTTTGTAACATTAAAAATCAATTTTGACTCCTCCTTCACCCTCACAGCCAGTCAGTCAGATAGTCCTGCTGATGCTTTTTTCAAAAAACAGAGTTATTGAAAATAAACTGAGATAGAATCTGAAAGTATAACTTTCACTCCTAAACATAGTTATCTGTATCAAGCTCCAAAACTTTTTATAAACTGTCATTTCATCATCTGTATGACAGGAATAATGTAGTTGCCCTACCTACAATAAACAAAACATAATAGCACACTGAAAATCCTAAACCATCATATAAATATCACTATCTCAAGTCTTCCTATCCACTCCCATTGTCACCCTAGTCTAGTCATTTATTCAGTTACTGATTCACTCATTCATTCATTAATTCGTTTTTTCTTTATTCTTTCTACAAAATTTACTGAGGGCCAACTATAAGCCAGGCACTATGTTCGGCATTTAAGACATAACAATAGGAAAAACAGACATAGTACCTTACAAAACTTACAGTCTAACATGAAAGCCAGAAAATAGGTGCACATAGATGTGAGAAGGTTCTCTGGGAAGGCTTCCCAGAAAAAGAAACATTAAAGTAAGAAACGACACATAAAACAAACACGAGTTTATATGATAAGGGAGTGGAAGATAGTGGCAGTGGGAAGCAAGGTGAGCAATTCTTGGCAAAGGAAACAACACATACAAAGCCTTCAAAAAGAATGGGCATCCTAATGGTGCCATCCTCTTTCCCACATCTACACCTTTATTCCAAGCATTTTTCTCCCTTCAGAATCTTTCCCCATTCCAATCTCTGCCTATTGAAATTATATGCATCCTTCAAAGCCCAGATCAATGATATATACGCAGCTTCAAGGACAGTACTTGACTCATACCAGGCATGAAGTAACATTTGCTAAACGAATGGATGACGAAATCATCATTCTTCCCAAATCACAAATCTGCTTCATATTACAAATATGTATGTGCCTGCCCTTGAAGTAAAGGACATGTCCGCACAGTATCTCATGCATAATAAGTGTTGGAAAAATATTTGTAGAATGAATAACTCTAATAATCTAAGATGAGGCAGAGCTGTTGAAGAATGATATTTTCATCTTCGACTCCTGACTATACAATGATTTGGCAGAACAAAAAGAAAATGCAAAGTATTATTTAGACAGAATTATATTAATACTGAACATTAGGTCTTCCATAAAATACCTCGCAATAATGGAATTTATTTTTGTATTTAATTTCCTGGATGGCTTAATTCTTAATACTTTTGAATGATTTTCCTGTAGAAAAACTTCTAAATTTAAATACTGTTGGGGATGACAAATCATTTTTATAATATTTTTAAAATATTAAGAAGAAGGAGTCTTTAATTAATGAAATGGACACTCTAAAAAAATTAGTTGGCACCTCACCTTCCTAAAACAAAGACAAATTTGGAAATGTCAATTGTACTTTAATTTTATTTAATGTTCATGATATCATTTTTGGAATCATGCCTCAAGCCACCATTGCAGAATTTGTTACGCAATCCATAATTTGTTATGGAAAAAAACTATGTTAAATTTGGGTCATTCCATTTTTCAGATCAAAGAAGGCAAAGTGCAAAGGTAGGAAAGGGGCTTTCAAAAGAAAGCAAAACAGAAATGTTGAATAAGAAAAAAATATTCCTAGTTACTCTATAGTAGTACCTGTAGGAAAAGCAGCCCAAGGAATGGCAGGAGATGTAGTTTGGGTTTCACCATTTCCACCAGCAAAAATCTCTGCAGCCTATAAAACAAAGGCAAAATTATTTTAGAAAATCTGAAAAGTATAAATGCTATGTAAGCAATCAAGCCTCCCAATTCTGCAAATGTAATTCTCTGTAATACCCCACACATTTTCAAATTTCCTCTGAATACTCAATTGCTTTTCAGTCTTCAGTGCTACCACCCCCCACTACTAGTCACTACCCCCAGTGTCTGTGCTCTATATCTTTGAGTAAAACTCTTCCTTCCTTTCTCAAGTATATCTCCTGCCAATGAAATTTAATTTCATATATCCTTAATCACATTTTCATTTGTGAACTTTAAGTATTCTAAACTAACTACCACAGCGTTTACCTATGTAAATAAGAAAAATACACCATTTTTCTTCAAAAGTCTAGAGACTAAATCTTTTTCATTAATTATCACAAGACCAGAAAGAGATCAATCTAAAGAAATAGGGTTCATCCATATCCTTGAATAATCTACCAGCTGAACTTACTAGCATTCAACATTTAGAGAATTCCTAAAGCTGACATTTAAATTAAAGCCTCCTATTAAACAGTTTTAAAACTATGAGGCAGTCAATTACTGAATGCTGAGTTTGTGGGTAAGAGTGCAGAGTTTTCTCTCTCTTAAGTGTTCAGGTCACAGCAAAATTATCATTGAAAAAAAGAGCCAGAATTTCTATTTGGATTCTGCATTGAGTTGTCAGCCAAGGAGAAGTCAATTAGGGCAATCTGCCACAGGAGCTAAGTGACGTAGAATACAGTAGCTACTCTCCACAAACTATGACAAATAAACATGGTTTATATACCCAAGGTTAGAGACCTTCCATATTTCTATAACAGGATGCAGAAAGAAAGAACCCTAACAACCATAATTAAATTGGAATGGCTGGTTAACTTTGTACCTATATAATATTAAAAGGAATAGATCCACTGAATATACATTGAAGTATAACTGTTACTCTAAGGAACACTATCTACTCTTTTTTCTCTGATATAATAAATCAAGTAACATAATAAGATTCAGTAACATAAATAAGATTCAGTCACCCAACAAAACCCAAAATACTAAAGCAAATACAGGAAATATACAAATGTGCTAAAACAAAACACAGTGTTAGATGAAATGAAGAAAACAGGTAAGTTCATATTCTAAATATCTCCATATTAACAGCTATTAAAGATCAACAGAAGAGAAAATGATCCTAACCTAAATGCACACTATTCTTTCATGACATTCAGAGCACTGGATATATACTTAATATCTCATTTCTCTTATTAACATCATTAATTACAGTCCCTATCTCTAACAATCTCCTTTTCACCAAGTTCCAAATTAGGTAAAGGTCTTTCTTAGAAAAAAAAAAAGCAAAAATCACAGAGCTCACTTGATGGTAGTTCCAGGACTTGAGCTCAGGCATCCTGACTCCTAATCCAGAGATTTTCCTGCAAGACTATACTGGCTCCATAAAAATAACTGGGTTACAAAATATTTCAATAAAATGAACACACACTGAAAAGGATTAAGGAAAAGACAGTGCTTCTTCAGCTAACAATTTCCTTACAAAGCATCCAACTAAAACCTAAGAGAATAATCCAACAGCGCAAACATACTAATTAGCTCTATAAGCCACCAAAAGGCCGTGTACTTAATATACTAAATCAACTCATTACAGGTGTAAGCATGAAAATATGTGACAGATCTTCAATACTCATCCCTCATCTCACAAGTATTTCCTAATAGACATGTATCCCAGCAAAATCATCTGCAGACAATTTCTCAAACTTCTTCTTTACTGCTTCCACTAGTAGTACTTAACTACCTCAATTTAAACCATTCTTATGGTCATGACCAAGTGTTCAATAACAATAAATCAGTTTTAACTTTCAGAGGGAATATATTTTAATTTTTCTTGATTTCATTTTTTTATTCCAGAGTTATATTCAAAATGATCAAGAAAGAATCATTAACACCAATGATAAATAATACATTTAGTATACTCTGTTATAATCCCACAAAATTAAAACAATTACATAAGCAAAGTAAGGTAAATAACAGCACATACCTCAAAACCACCAAAATCATCATCATCCATGCTTTAAGTGCACCTGAAAAACAGAAGACATTGAAACAAGCCCACACACACAGTCATTTATGTCAAAACACTTCTCTCACTTAAAGGTATATATACATTTTGACTTTTTTTTTTGATTTATAAATTAAAACTATTTCATTTGGGTTAAAAAGTGTACTTTAACTATATGCATATGTATTTTTAACACAAAAAGACTGAGGTTTTTTGGCAAAATTAGCCATTCTGGCAAAATTAACAATTCCTGTGACTTTTTCAGCAACCGTGTATTTTGCCATTTTATGTTGAGACGCCAGGAGTGGAAAAATATTCTTTTACATTTTAATTTGCTTTTCCCAAATTGGCACCAGAGCTCAATTCAATAATGCTTCCTGCTTTTTGCATCTATTCCTCAGTTGCCTGGCCACATCAGCACAAACTCCAGTTAAGAACAGGACTGTGGTGAGTTTTTGGAAATCTGTCCCACACCACAAAGGTTCTTCCCTCGGTTTCATGGCCGAGGTTGATTTAGATTTTCAAAATTGATCAGCATTTTTGAGCTGTGGCCACAGCTTCTGGAGCATTTTGATATGTGTATTTTTAGCTGAAACTGCTTTGCACTCTTGGAAAAATGTGGAGCAAGTTACTAGGCTGATCAAGATAAATCAAGTCATGTATTCATGGAGACCAGGAAAGAGAAAAAAACACAAGCGAATATCCAGAATACCTCTCTTCTTTACCCTTAAAGTATGTAAGAGACACAAGCAGTGGGATAATACATGCTTTATTTTGTCCTAATGCACATCATAAAAATAAAAGGATAAAACCATGAGTGCCTGGGCTTTTAAAAAAAAAAGAAAAAGAAAGAAAGAAAGAATAAGAGGGAGATGCTTTTATCTAACAAACAGTGAAAGAACTAAAAAACCTGGAAAGGTAAAATGAGTAATAGGTAGGTGATATACAGTAAAACAAAAAATAAAGTCACAATAAATTGTGAAGTGATACTCTGTTCAATAACTGGTTTCCTTTTCTATCTTTCAAAAGTGAACATATTCAAATATTAATTATAGTGTTCTTGACCCAGTAATACTAAATGGACTTGATTACAGAAAAACAATCTTCTCCAACTTCTAAAAAAAAAAAAAAAAAAAACAGCTAAGCAAATTAAATCATATGCTAAGCTCTAATTCTAAAGGTATTTTCTAAGGCATTTTGCTTTGAGTTATAAAGCAGTAGTTATCTACAGCCATGCTTTGCCTTGTCACTAAAATTAATACTAATGCCTTCAAACCTAAAACTCAAAGATAGTCAAAGAAAAATAAACAGTAAAAAACAATCTCAAGGATTGCTTTGTTTTAATAGGCAAAGAAAATTTATTTTCACAGAAACTCAGTAGGTAATGATACTATAAGGAATATGTAGACAGAAACACATTATAAAAAGGGACTACATTAAATTAATCAGAATATGACACCAGTACTGTCACCATTACCCACAATTTAACAATCTGTTGAAAAATTTTTAAAAGATGTACTTCTCCAAAAATCAAAGCTAAGCAACTCATCCACATACACTTAAAAAATATAAACCAGACTTTCAGAAACTTTTGATGGTGGTTAGTTTGAAATGGAATTCACATTAATTCTGTGTTGCAAGCAAATAGAAATCTGTATGTGATTACATTTTTCACGAAGAAATTATGAAAGAAGAGTGATATAGATACTGAGAATTAACCGAGTCAAACTATAAACACCAAGTTTGTGTGTTCCACATGTGTCCCACGAATCTCAGGAGACAATTAAAAGATATTTTTAGCATCTACAAACACTGTACCCAAATAACATGGTTTCAAAATAATGGAATTTTTAGAGTAATGCTTCTATGTGTGTTTTAGTAAGTCATATCCCAATAAGTTATTTGTAAGGTGCCAGAGAATTTGAAAACAAAAACAAATACCCATGCCTAACAATCATTTCAGCTTGTTTGCCTGTGGTAATGAACCAAATACCATCAGTTTCCTAAGTACTGATTTAGCTCTACAAAAGAACGTATTAGTGACCATGGATGCTTTACATACCCCAGCAACTATTACATATTAAAATGCAGATTAGTCTTCCTGTACTTTATTTTCAAAGAAATATTAATATATTTTAAAAGACAAATGTGTCCTGAGTTTCTTAAAATACAGTACTAGAGAAATAAACATTATTATTTTAAAGCAATAGCCTTTCTCTGAATAATTTAGTTTCAAATTCTGAAATAGTTTCTGTTTCCTTCTGAACATTTTAAAGAGCAGGAGGAAGCAAAATTAACAACACTGATTTGTAAAAATCAATTTTACAAAATACAAAAACTAAAAATTAGTTTTTAAAAGGAAATATTACAAATGTGGGCTTCTTTATGGATTTAGCTAGTCCAATACATCGAGCACACTGCTTTATCTACCGTGCATTTGTAAACCTTTTAGAAGATTTCTAGCATTTAACATTATCCCATTAAACTGCAAATATAATATAGCAATGCCAAATATATCTGTCATCTAAGTTATAGAATCATGAGCCTGGCCAAAAAATTGATAGATCATGCAGTTCGTTCTTTTGTGTCATGGCAGGGGGTGAGATGTATACTTTGTTATGTTGAAAGATTTCATAATATCTAGGGTTAACAATTCTCAGGCTTCTTTACATCTGAATTTAATCTCTTCTGTTGCACTATTATATTAATTCCCTCCTTAACTATCCTCAGTATTCAATATATTGCTGATATTTCCCAAGAAAAACATATACACAATACTTAATGTAACATTTTTATTAAGCAACTCTATAGAAGAGATCACTCAAGGTCCTCAAGGAGTTACGGCCTGGTGTGGAGGGGAGGGCAGTGTGCAAGAAAAGCATGCAAATATAACATGAAATATAAAAGGGTCTTAACGAAAGAAGAAAAAAAATCCAAGGAGGGAGAAAAAGATTTTCAGAAGGTGAAATGTCTAGTTGGAGCACCATGAAATGCTTCAGGTAAAAGGAGACATTTGAGATTTATTTCAAGAGGCTTAGCAGAGAATTTTAAATGGCACATTAAGAACACCCATCTTATTCAAGTCTTTTCCTAAAAGATAGCAAGCAAAGATTTGATTGTTTGCTTTCACATAAACACAGGGTCAAAGAGTAGGTAAAATGAAAAAACTGCAAAAAAAAAAAAAAACTGAAAGCAAATACAAGGAAGATGAACCTTACACTACCAGTGGGGAAAATGAGAATCAATCACGTTTACATCACAGAAACCACAAAAGGCTCAAGAATGGTCAGCACCGAAAGTTGGGTAAAGATGAGACTCAAAATAAGAGTCACAGTCAGATATATTCCAAGATCCCCTCCCAGAATCTGCACAATTGGGCAATTTACAATTCCTCATCACAGAAGAAAACTGAAGGTTTATTCCTTGGACAGGGTAAAACCAAGAATCTCTGGATTGGAAGACCAGAGACAGGTGACTAAGTCAAAGTTGTATTAAATTTTGAGACGCATTCCTCAGTCTTCTTTCACCACTTGGCAACCAAACTGCCACTTGCCAGGCTTCAACCTCTGAACAGCAAATTAGAAGATTCTTCTCTAGTGAATCTAATCAACCCATGAAATAGAACCTCATCAGAAGTTCCACAAAGAAACAGCTCACTCAGGTAACACTACTTTGACAAACCCTACCCACACACACAGAATTTCCAATTTGCTGCTTATTTCAATAAGAGACAAAGTAAGTATAATGGTTAAAAGAAGGGACTATGGAGTCAGGGTGCCTGGACTCAAATCCTAGCTCTGCCACTTACCTACCGTGTTACACTGTGCAAGTTGTTTAACATTTTATGACTCAGTTTCCTCATCTGTCAGAAAGGAATAGTAACAATGGTAACCAATTCCTAAAGTCATTATGAGGATTAAATAAGTTAAAATAGATGAAGCACTTAGAACAATGTCTGACACACTTTAATCATTATGTAAGTGTATGCTACTTTATTATTAGTATCTCACTCTTACAGATGAGCAGACTGCCAAGGACAATCAAAGATATGAAGAAAGTATCTAATATGAAAAATAGAGACCAAAAAAATGGAATAAACAAAGACTACATAGGAGAGAAATTTTTCTAAAAAATAAAAACTATAACTAATACCTTCAGAGAGTTGAGAACAGAAGACAGGGCATTCATGAAATAAGAACAAGAAGCTTTAATTTTTTTTGGGGGGGTGGGAGGGTGTAAAACAAGACCAAGGTCTTGAAATTAAAAATGATTAAAGAAATGAAAAACTTCAGGTTGGGTAATAGAGCTGAGAAAATCTCCTTTAAAAAGAAAAGTATAAAAGAAAAAGAAATGGAAAATCAGAGTAAAAATATAAGAAAATTACAAGATCCAGTCTAGAATATGTAATATTTAATTATTAGGAATTCTAGAAAGACAGAACAGAGAAAACAAAAGATAAGAAATCATCAACAAAATAATAATAAAAGAAATTTTCTAAATCTAAAGTATACAATTTACAGATTTAATGGTTCCTCATGTATCTAAGAAAATAGAAGTAAAAACCCACACTAAGTCACAGCAGAGAAAAAGAGAAGATCCTACAAGCTTCTAAAGAGATAAAATAGGTTTTATACAAAGGATAAAGAATATATGTAATGGCATTAGACTTAACAAGAGTATCACTGGAAGGCAAAAAACAATGAAGCAATGCTTCTAAAATTGTGAGGGAAATTCTACAGCACAGAACTTTATCATCAGCCAAACCAACAAATAATCAAGTTGAGGGAGGCATAAGGCATATTCACACCAGCAAAGTCTCAAAAAAAATTCCCAAACACTCTATGGAGTAAACCAAAGGAATAAGACATGAGGAAGACATAGGATTAGGAAAAAGGAAATCCAACTAAAGTGAAAGGCAAAGGGAATTCTCCCAGAAAAAATGAAGTGAGTTCCCAAGACATCTATGTAACAAGAAGAGAGAGCAACCAGTCTAAATTGGAGCAGAGCAGAAAGCTCCTGGGAGATGTATTCAAGGAAATGAAATTAATAGACTGTCTCTGTTTTACCGTCATAAGAGTAATATTAAACAACTGGGGGAAAATTTAGGCTTGAATTAGTGATTAGAAAATTAACCAAAAGAAAACAGTGAGAAAATAATGTGTTGGACAGGAAAAGTAAACATTATATACTATATTTTTCAGCTGTGAATAGTACTGGCATGGTCATAATAATGTAAACAATGAATAACTAACTGCACCAAAATTATAATATAACCATATTGGGGAGGTAAGAGAAAGAAGATGAAGGATGTGGTATGAGGCAGCGGGGCTGGTAAAAGACAGTTAAAGCCTCATCTTCCATAATGGAAAGACGATGGGTATGAAATTTAAAAATCGAGAAGTAGCAATAATAAACATGTTATTTTGTGATTCACTGGTAAACACTAAAAGAATCAGCTATATATGCTGAACATCTTGCTTCTAGAAAGCAAGAAATGGAGAGGCTGGAAAAGAACAGAGGGCATTAGGAGATGGCTGTGGGTCATAACAAGCCTTTTACAACTTTAAACTCTGGTCACACATAACTGAATTTTTTTAACGACAGCATAAAAAACATCATGGCACAATGAATCAGCTACCCATTATTTCCATCAAAATACTACTCTGAAAAAGAAAGCTCAAGGTAAGTTTTTTTTTTCAGAACAAACTATAAAAGAAGGCTTAAATGTTTTAAATTAGCATTTAATCAGTGAATAAATGAAAATGTCATGTTAGTCTCCTTTATAACATGTTCCCATATTATAAGTATTTATACGAAATGTAAAAGTGTATCTTAGACACCAAAGTTGCTCAAAACAAAATGCAAAAAACACCAAACAGAGAAACAGACAATTTAGGTAACTGACTTCAGAAAAGACAATCTCCAAAGATTATCCAGATTATTCAATTAGCCCGAAGTGCCTTACTAGTTAACACTGTCCATTCAGCATTTAATTCAATTGCTATCCCATCTGGAAAACTACTGGCTCACCAACATCCTCATAATCACAATATTTTTCCATTTGAGACTATTTCATGCCATGTTTCCTAGAAGCAACAGACAGGTGATTTTTTTTTCAGACAGTCTGAAGCAAATATAAATTGGTAAGAGGAAACATAACAAAGGAAATACATATAAACACAGACAGACACACACATACCCTTAGTTAAGGTTAAAAATGAACAGCCGTTAAGATTGAACTAAAAGGAAGAGTCTAATCATATAAAATCAGAATTTCAAGCTTATCTGTTCAAGGAAATTATTTGTTTACCTGAATTTCCATAGCTCTTCCAAGGTAATGTAAGGACCATTTCTTAACCTTTCTTTTTACTCCCTAGGACCTTGAACTATGTAGTTCCTAGCACATATTAAGAGCTCAAAAAATATTTTTGAATCAATGCTTTTGGAATAAATGACTGAATGAAAGCAAATGAGTTACTAATAGCTCCTCCGTAACTTCCCTTTTCCTCTTATTTCTCCAAGAAAAATACATTGGAGTTTGAGCACTACAACAGCTCTACCTTTATTAAGGCATGAGCCTGAGAGTCTATATCTTAAAAGAAATTATAGTGCCACACTCCACTCTCTTATCCAATTATTATCGTGGCTAATGATAATTTTGAAACTTCCTATATGAAGCCAAATTGCAGAATTATTACCATACTATAAATAATACTGCCAATGGCAAAATATAATCACAAGTTAAAAAAAATAACTGAGATGTATATTCACTACCTGAAAAATATTCTACTCATAAATGATGAGATAGGAAAACACCCCAACCAGAACTAATTCTAATAACTAAACATTTTCTTTTATGTAATTTTCATCTGTGCTATCAATTAAGTCTTTGTGTTTGCCAACCTTCATTCAGGAAATTAACATGTCCCAGCAGATGAGGAAAAAAAAGCACTTAGATTCTCCAAATGCTTAATCTACTTTCCAACCTGGTTAATTCTTCTACCTCCTCCAACTCCGTAACAGCAATCTTTCCCTCAGCTGATGGTCTTCTGATCATATCTCACTCTCAATCTTAATGCTCTACCCAAATTTTCCAGAATTAACCACCTCATTGGGGCCAGTCATATATTCCCAACCAAATAATAAATATTTTCATATGGTTATCCTGCTGTCAATTCAAAATTCTCACTCTGTGAATTACACTCCTTCTATCTGGCAAAATCTCAACCCTCAATGAATCTTAAGGGGTACATACATCACCTCTTCTCACATTTTAAAAAAGGACAAAGGCCTTCTCTGGATAGAAGGAAACAAGACTAAAGAAATACTATAGTCCCTTTCTCTACCTTCTTTACTTCTCTCTAGGAAAAAAATAAGAAGAATGATGAGAGCAGGACATCCATATGTTCTCTACAGGTGAGGTTAATGTATACAGGTCAGCAGGCATGCACGGTACAAGTTCTTTGGGTTCCTCACTGGGAACTTTGTGCCCATAAACAATATAATCTTCCTCTGGTCCAGCTCCCATAAGAAAAGCTCACCAGAGAAAAACTTCATTTTCTTAGCATGGAGACATGTTTTTTAGCTTACGGGTACGTTTAATTCAGGAGAGAACTTGTAGGAGACCTCATTTCAGCCTCAGTCCATGCCACATTTACATTAAACTTTTAAGACTAGAGCCACTTTTCTGATTCCTATGACTCTTGGTTCTACATCTCAATAGCTTCAGAATCTGGACTGGTTACAAGGCAAGAGATAACAGCTCCCACAAAGAACCACCAACAATACCCAACTGCCTGTCTTCTGCTGAGAAGTATCAAAGGATTCACTATAAAATGCAGGTTTCCCATCTTCAACCTGGTCCACAGTGCAGCCTACCACACCCACTTTTTCTCTAATTGAGCCTCCTTCCCTCATTCTCCAAAGCTATTTCAAAGATTTTCCGCTCTCCTCAAACTTCCAACCTGTCTATTCCTTTCAGTAATCAAAGCACATGGCCAAGCCTCCTGCTAAACAGAGAAAACAAAAGGCATTTTAAGGGAAGGCCCTTAACTTTTTTCTACCAAAACTATAGTTACCAGCAGCTATACCCAACTATTCCACTTCATTCTGCTCACAAGAAAAAAGGAATCCCTCCACCTACTTAGGGCTAATTCCTCATCTGTGCTCTGAGACCTGGCTCTCTCAACCATTCCCTCTCTTTATTAAATATTCAACTTTCCCCTTTTATTTGGCTCCTTCCTATTAACACTGAAACATGTTCTATGTCCTACATCTTTAAAAATGAAACAAAACAAAAACAAAAGCAAAACCACCCTCAACTACATTCTTCTCCAACCACAGCCCTCTCCTTTTCACAACTCAACATCATAGATGCTCTATTCTTACAGCCCATGCCTGCAACCAATTACCTCCTTTTCACTAAATGCAAAAAGACACTTTCAATTCCTTGTCTTATTTGAACACTAACAGCATTTGACCAGGCTTTCCTTCTCAAAACACTCTCAATCCGTGGTTTGCAAAACAACCATACTTCTTCCCTTTCTTCCTATTTCTCTGACTGCTTCTTCCCAATCCCCCTTACAGGTTCTTCTTCTACCTACCCTTTAAATGTTAGTGTTCTAAGTGCTCCAATCTAGCCCCTCTTTTTATCTCATTTCAAATAAACTCTCTATATTACCTCATTCATTCCTTCAGATTCATTTACAAACAAGTTAAGGAATCTCTAGTTCAGATCCATCTCCTGAGCTTCAGATCCATAAACCCAACAGACAATTGATGGCTGTGGGTCATAACCCACAGACAATTGACTAGTTTCTCTTTCATCTAACAGGTACTTCAAATTCAATACAATCAAAACTGAACTCAAGATCTCTCCCATCAACCTCAAATTAACTCTTCTTCTAGGATTCCTTTACCCAGTGATTGGTACTGCCATCTACAACACAGTTGACCAAGACAAAAACCTGGAGTCATCCTTGCGTCCTCCTTCTCTCACTCCACACATCCAATCAGTCACCAAATCCTATGTCCTAAATACTTCTAGAATGCATGTACTCAATCACCAATACTTTCTTCCTAGTTAAGGCACCTTTATCTTTCATCTGGTTTATAGTATCAGCCTTCAAAATAGTTCTCTGCTTCCAGTTTGCTCCTTTCTATTCCATCCTCCACTCCACTACCCAAGTGATTCTTCTAAAGACTCATCTATTTAAAATTTTTCAATGGCTCCTCATCATTTTTTGGATGCAGTCAAAATTCTTAACATGAACTAACGAATCTGTGTAACCTAGCTGTTCCTACCATCCTCATCTGTAGCATATCCATAAACTGCAATCATTATTATTACTGTATTATGAGATCCTCTAAATATATTATTCTATGGCTAAAATAAACTTCCTTTCTTCTTCACAAAAGACTTTCTATTCTAAATCTGTTATTTTCGGTCAATAGTATTATCATTCTTTAATCTATCCAGAATGCAGAAACTACGTGTTACCTTTTATACTTTACACTATAGCCAGGTATGTCATTCAGTCCTGTAATAGTTTCCTCGCTCCTCTTTCCTTTCTCCTCTGGTGTCCATCCTTGTGATTCAAATATCTACCACTATTTCCGGAAAATTACCAGAACTCACTTTCAGTCACTTTTCTCTTCAATTCGTTCATCACACTGGGTAACTCTTTCTAAAACAATTAAGTTTTAAACTCTAAAACTATCATCATATCAATCTCAACTCCAAATCTTTCAAAACAAGAGTGACAAATCCATGCCTCTATGGGACACAAACTTTGGAGCCTCACCATGTAAGCAAAGCAAACATGAAGACAAAGTTGTGAATTGCATTGGCACTAATGATTAGAAGTAAAAATGTATCCTGTAAAAAAGCCTACAATTACATCACAATATTAAGGCAATATTATGAGGGTACTCTATACAACAAGCAATAGAGAAAAGTGTTAGTTAACAACACAGTAAAATCAGTGTTGACAACTTTATAAAGTGCAGAAGATCACAAATATAATTTTCTCTAATAAAGTGTTTCATATCTTCCATAGTGTTATATGCTCGTCTATTTTTTTTCTATTTATAGTGAGGTCTCATTTATCTGGACAGATATATCTGATAATCTCATCTAACTGGAACATGGTTGTTCTGATACAATAAGCATGACACTCTTAGGTAGATAATAGTGAAATTATAAACTCAGTGTCTCAGTGTTCAGATACTTTAACCATAGACAGCTTTACACTCTTGATTAAGAATTTGTTTACTCTCTTACTAGACATAATTAGAGGCCCCCAAGTGTCTCTCTGACCTCAACTATAACTCCCCCTGACTCACTTTGTTCTAGCTACATGTATCCTCCCTATCAATCATACTCCTGCCTCAAGGCGTCTGGGGGGTTTTTTAATTTTTTATTCTTTTTTTTTTTTTTTTAAATAAAATTAGGATATGAAAACCCACCACCAAGCATAAAACTGAAGATCCAAACAAGAAATTACACATAACCCCTCCTTGGACCTCTCGACTCACAATCCTAAATTTATTTTTCATCATTCCTTTGCTTTCAAGTTAATGAAGTTCCATTTTATCTATACTACAAAAAAGCAGATTATTTTTATTTTAACTATTCTTTAAGAGTATCCCATGACATAAATTTAGGGAACTTAACTTTTTCACATAATATTATGTTGCTAATATCATTTTAGCTGCCATTCATTCTTTTGACTACTATAATATACCTCAGTTTATTCAGTCACTTTCCTGTCAGTAGACAGTTGTGTGGCTTACAATATTTTGTTACTGAAAACAGAACTGCTATGAACATTCTCCAACACATCTACTTTTGTATATACACAGAATTTCTCTTGGGTGTATGTCTATAAGTAAAATCACTGGGTTTTAAGGTTTGTCTATGTTTAGCTCCACAAGATAATGAAAAACTATTTTCCAAAATGGTTGCTCGAATTCTACTTGCAGAAGCAACATATGAAAGTATTGTGAAGCCACATACTTTCCAACATTTGGTTTTAAATGGTATCTCATTGTGTACTTCATTTGATTTCCCCAATCGTTAACAAAGTTGAAATTTCTTCATATGATTATTAATCACATGTAGTTTCTCTTTTATCAAATACCTATTTATGTCTTTCACTATTTTTCTGTGTTGTTTGTGCTTTTTGAGTTGTATGATTTTTTTATATTAATCATTGTCAGTTGTGTATATTGTAAACATCTAGTTTATAACCTGTCTTTCACTTTCTTTAAGGCAGCTTTTGATGAACAAAAATTCTTAATGTTAATTGAATCTATTGTTACAATAACTAATCAGTTTATACTCTTATCTTTTAAATCTTTTCCTATCCTTAGGTTTAAAAAGATATACACACCTGTATTTTCCACAAATAAAATTAAAATTTTATATTTAAGTACTTAACCCATCTTCAGTTTAATTTTTGTATATGGTAGAACCACAGATCCAATTTCTTTCTTTCTTTTTTTTGCCAAACAGATAATTTTTCCGATTACATTCAATGAATAGTAACTTCTTTCCTAACTAATCTGATATGCCATCTTTATCACATACCAAAATTCCATAAATATGTGGATCTGTTTCTGGCTATTGAATTATTTCAGTAGAAATGAAATCTATGATATTGAACCATCCTGTCTGTAAACATGTTATATAACTAAGATATACCATGGTTAATCTTTTTTTAATGCCTATTAATAAACTCTTACCATTTTCCCTAAAGAAGTCTTGCATATGTCTCCTGTTAGATTTATTCTTAGATACTGATATTCTATGATACATTAATGTCTTCTTTTATATTTTCTAGTTGTCTGTTGCTGTTGTATAATACGATTAAACTCTGTATATTTATCTTATATCCAGTCATCTTTGCCAAACTCATATCTAATAATTTATCTACATCTTTTGATTTTATATGTAAATGATCATATTATCTCCAGATAACAACAGTTTTATTTCTTTCCAATTCTTATTCTCTAATTTCTTTTTCTTATCTTAAAGCACTGGTTATGTCCTCTAATAAAATGCTACGTAGAAGAGGTAATGTGGTGATTATACTTTTCAAAGACAGTATCAAAAATACCTCCTAACTCACATATTCTCCTAAGAATGAAACGATGATATTCCTTCCAGTGAGCTGTAAGGTCTCTGTCTTCACCCTTTGAACCTATGTATATCGTTATGACTTCCACAGCCAACACAGCACAGCAGAATTAACATGTGTGACTTCCTCAGTTAGGTAATAAAAATGCAACTTCTGTCTTGTGTCCCTGTATTGTTCAACTTGTAACCTAGCTACCATGTTATGAGAAAAGCCAAGCCAGCCCACTTGAAGAGATGACACGGAGAAGCCACGTGCAAATTTTCCAACTGATTGCCTGAGTTCCCAGCCAGCAACTGGAATCAAACCACCAGATATATGAAGATACTTCTAGATGATTCCAGGCTCTAGCTATCAAGCCACTTCCAGTGTTTAAGTCATCCCACTGAGGCGTTAGAAAGGGTGGAGCAGTAACAAACCTTCCTATTCTGCAGTGTCCCAGTTCCTGACCCTCAGAATCCATAAGTATAATAAAATAGTTGTTTTATGCCCTTAAGTTTGGGATGATTTGTTATGTAGCAATAAAAACAGTAGATTGGGTTATAACATCCATGCCTATACCATTCCTGTTTTTAAAGGGAATGTTTTTAATATTTCTCCATTTAAAAAGATGTTTGCTGATGACTGTTGTTTTTTTTTTTTAATAGTCCCAACAGGTTAAAGAATCTCCCTCTTTTCCTAATTTATTAAGCATCCTAACCATGAACTTACACTGATAATCAAATGTTTTTTTTCTACCTACTGACATTACCATATGATTTGTCTCTTTTAATCTATTAATGTCATCATTTACATTTATAGATCATGCAATAGTAAACCATCCTTGCATACCTGAAAAAAACCCAACTTTGTGATAGCATTTTTCTTCTTTTACAATGTTGGTTTCCATCTGCTAATATTTTGTTTGAGATTTCTACAGCTACATTCATGAGTGAAATACATCTGTAATTTTCATTTCTTGTCATGCCTTCATCTGGTTTAGATATCAGGGTTACGTAGGACTTTCAGAACTAGGTGGGGCAACATCCTCTTTTTCTATTAATTAAAAAGAGATTGCATCAGATTGGAATAACCTATTTCTTAAAATTTTGGTAGAAACTTGCTTAGCAAATCATCTGGACTTGTTGCTTTCTTTGTGGTAAGATTCAATTTCTTATAATTATAGGATGATTCAGACTTTTAATTTCTCCCTCATTTTTTGTAAGTAATATTTTTCTAGAAATGTGTCTACTTCTAAGTCTTTAAAAAACAGTTGGCATAAAGTTGTTAACAGTATCATCATGGTTGTTTTTTTTATTACGGTAAAATAAATACAACATAAAATTAACTATCTTAACCATGCTTAAGTGTACAGTTCAGCAGTATTAAGTAGATTCATATTATTGTGAAATCACCATCATCCATCTTTTCATCTTGCAAACTAAAACTCTGTACCCATTAAACAATAACTCTCCATTCTCATCTCCCTAGTCCTTGACAACCATCACTCTATTTTCTGTCTACGTGATTTTGACTACTCTAAGTGCCTCATGTAAGCGGAATAATACAGTAATTGTCTTTTTGTGACTGGCTTATTTCACAGAGCATAATGTCCTCAACGCTCTTCCATGCTGTAGCATATATCAGAATTCCCTTCCTTTTTAAGACTGAATAATATTCCATTATAAGTAAGTACCACATTTTGCTTATCCATTCATCTGTCAGTGGACATTTGGGTTGTTTCCATGTCTTAGCTATTGTGAAGAATACTGCTGTGAACATGGGTGTACGAGTATCTTTTCAAGACCCTGCTTTTAATTATTTTGAATATATACCCTGAAGTGGAATTGTTAGAGTATGCGGTAATTCTACTTTTAATTTCCGGAGGAACTGCCATACTGTTTTCCACAACAGCTGTATCATTCTGCATTCCCACCAAGTGTTCAAAGGTTCCAATTTCTCTACATCTTCATCAACACTTATTATTTTCTGGTTTGTTTTTTTTTAATAGTAGCCATCCTAATGGTTGTGAGGTGGTGTCTCATTACAACTGATTTTGCATTTCCCTGATGATTAATGATGTTGAGCATCTTTTCATGAGCTTATTGCATTCTGTACATCTTCTTTGGAAAAATGTCTACTCAAAACCTTTGCCCGTTTTTTAATCTACTTGTTTGTTTTTTATTGTTGAGTTTTAGGAGCTGTCTATATATTCTGGATATTAATTCCTTATCAGATATATAGTTTGCAAATATTTTCTCCCATTCTGTGGAGAAACTAAATCTTTCAAACACTGATAGTGGAAATGTAAAATGACACAGCTACTCTGGAAAATAATTTGTCAGTTTCTTTAAAAGTTAAATATACACTTACCAAAAGATCTAGCAATTGTACTTCTGGGCATTTTTCCCAAAGAAATGAAAACTTATGTCCACACACAAATCTGTACACAATTGTTCATAGCTTTGTTTTTAACAGTCAAAAAATGGAAACCACCAAAATGTCCTAAAATAAGCGAACGGTTAATCGAACTGTGCCACATCCATGCCACTGTAGTATTAGTCAGCATTAAAAAGAAAAGAACTACTGATACACGCAACAAGTTGGATGGATCTCAAGGGCATTATACTGAGTGAAAAAAAGCCAATCTCAAAAGGTCAAATACTGTATGATTCCATTTATATAACATTGTTAGAATGACAAAATTGTAAATATGGAGAACAAATTAGTGGTTGCTAGCGGTTGGGGATGGTGGGGAGGGAGGGAGTAGGGCTGACTATAAAAGGGTAGCACAAGGATATCTTATTGGTGACAGAATAGTTATGTGTTTTGATTTGATATTGGTTCTGTGGTAAAATGACAGAACTGTACACACACACACTGTACCAATATCAACTTCCTGGTTTTGATATTGTACTACAGTTACATGAAATATAACCATTTGGGAAACTGAATGAAAAGTAAGCAGGACTTCTCTGTACTATCTTTGCAACTTCTTATGAATCTACAAACATTTCAAAATGAAAAGTTTTTTTTAAATCCACACATTTTAAAAAAGTTAAAGTATGTATTTTACTAAAATAAAATCTAAATGTGTCTTTTAAAATGTTTTGTCTTATACTGTATTTTCCTTTGAATTGGCTCACCAATTTATCACGTAACTGCCTTAGGTTCATAATGCATTAATTTAGTACGTTTTAGAAACACCAACACCAATGACTTGACAGAAGAGGTGTGCCCATTTTGAGGCATAAATACTATTTACCTCAGTCTTTTATAAACAGCAACAAAAATTATGAGACAAACAAAAAAGAAAGAAAATTGTCAAGAGACAAAGAGATCAACAAAACCAGGCCAGGAGACCAGGAGATGATCCAGATGACAGGAATTAAAAAAAAAAAAGCAACTGTGATTAATGTAAGAATACAGTGGAAAGGTAGAAAACATGCATACCGTGGCTATCAACAGATAGATGGAAACTATTAAAAAGAGTAAAATGGAAATGCTGGTAATGAAAAACACAGTATCAGAGAGGGAAATATCTTTTATGGGGTTATCATCATAATGCACAGAACAGAAAAAAAAAAGCAGTGACCTTGAAAATAGATCAACAGAAATTATCCGAATTGAAACACATACAAACATATATTGAGAAAAAAGTATCCATCCTTGAACTGCAGGACAGTGTCAGAGGGCCTATCATATGTGTAATTAAAATTGCAAAAGAAAAGAGAAAACAGAGAGAAATATTTAAAGAGATATTGGCTGAGAGTTTTTCAAAATTAATTAAAGACAACAAACACAAACCAAGAAAATTCAGAGAACCCACACCAGATAAATAAAGTGCACAAACTCTCATAAAACCTAATGTGAGGTAAGATACACACAAACACACAAAAAAGTAAAGCATATGAGAGATTTGGAAAGATCCCTCAAAATAGGATAGGAAATTAAAAGCAAATTATCTTTCTCCTCTAATATGTAATAAACATCTCAGCTACTTACTCCTCATACATACTCTTCAAATCTGAAAAAAAAGTTAAAGGTTTCAGTCATCAAATAATTGAATAAAATACAATAGCTAAGCTGTTACAGAATTGGCTGTCTGAATCTATATCAATACTATAAGTTTAGAAGTATGAAACTATGTTATTTCCAAATACTCAACATTTTTCTCCTAGTAAGAAATATGGTACATGAAACCAAAGATTTCTCATTAGTAAATCATGAAGAGACTGAAATTTTTAGGATATTGATAAAGATGCTCAATTGAACTCCAAAGTTAAGCAGTCTGCAAATGCCTAAAGCATACTTAAAAATTATTTTATCACTAAGAACACCTATTATAGGGCTAGATATTAATTTTTAATGAGTATTTCTTCTAAATTTTGCTTTGCAATATTTGAACTATACTTTTCTCGAGAATTTTATTGTCAAAACAAGATAAAAACAATTCACTATGATGCCCTACATACTGTTTTCATTTTATCCTATTCACTTCCAGTACTCAAATATATACATGTGTTTAAATTACACATGAAATTATAAATTTCTTTTTCATATATTACACCATTAATATAGTTCTAAGTCATTACTGGCTTTGTAACTGTACTCTTCATGACTGTATTACTTATGCCTCCATAATAGTCCATCAACATGACAATTTAACCATTTTCCTATTTTTAAACATTAAAGTTTATCTAACATATTCCCTAATATAGAGCCAACAACACAATGACTTCGTTATGCATTAACTTTTTATTATTTTAGGCCTTAGTATAAACTCCCAGATACAGAATGATTAGCTCAAAGACTATGAACACTGCTTGATGAAGTTTGTTGAATCACTTTCCAAAGGAGGTATACTAATTAACACCACTACATGCAGTTTTTAAAAAGTCGTTTATAGATATAAATACGTAAATATATAATTTTAACTTTAGAGCATAAGTATGATCATACCATCAAAAAACTGTTGTTTTTAATCCAGTCTTTCTTTTTCCTTTATGAACGTGGTCCCCTATCTCACATATACCTTCCTTCCTTTCACACACAACAGTGCCACCCATCTACTGACCCAGACAGTCCAAGTAAACAACCTAATATGTATCTAGCCTGTATCTCTATTCTCATATAATCATATCCAATTATGTATTCTCATATACACATCTACATACATAATGGTATTGTCACTGCATTTTCTTTAAAATATAGGATGTCACACACATTTTTCATTACCTTATTTTTTCTCACATCATAATACCCAATGGAAATACCTCCTAGTCTACTGGTGGTATATATCTGATTCATTCTTTTTAACTGCTACTAGGATTCCATCCTTTAGATATATAATAAATACATATTTATTCAGCCATTCCTCTACCAATAGATATGTACTTTGTTTCTGGTTTTTTGCCACTACAAACAAATGCTTGTACAGAAACTTTTATATGTGGAGGTATTTTTCTATGGGCTAGATTCCAAATCATGAGATTGCTAGGTCAACTAGTATATACAGTATATTTTTAATTTTAATAGATGTTGTCAGATCATCTTCCAAAAAGGCTCCATTAATCCATCTTTCTACCAACAAAGTATAAAAATAGCTTTTTCCCTTAGTTTCCTGCCAGCAAAAGATTATTGTTGGTCCTTTTCTCTTTTTCTTTTTCCTTTTCCATGAAGGGTAGGGGCTGAGGAGGCAGTTTGATAGATATAAAGTTATATTACATTGTTACCTTAATTTGCATTACTCTACTAGTGAGTATGAACATTTTTTTATATGTTGTTGGACATTTGGATTTCCTACATATCTTGTACTAATTTTCCTGTATTGTTGTTTGCTCCCTTTTTGGCAATAACTAAGTAGTTATTTCATGTAAGAGATATCCATTTTGCCCTTCCTCTGCACTGTAAATATTTTAATCAAACCCACTGTTCGTATGCTATATTTTCTCATTCAAAAGTTGTTTCATAAAGTCAAATATAGCTTTCTTTCTTTATAGTTTATAGATTTTTAATGGTGGTTAATGTCTCCCTCACCCCAAGAATACACATGTAATCTCCTATATTTAGTGCACAATTTTTATTATGCTTTCCATGTGGAATTTATTTTTGTATATTGTATATGATAGGGATCCAATTTTATTTCCCTAAAATGGGATAACCAGATGTGCCAGAACTAGTTATTAAATAACCTACCTCCATTCTCCTAAATTGAATTTTCATATATAACATTGTTGTATGTACAGGGATCTACTGCTAGGTCCTCTATTTTGTTTACCCGAATTATTTTAATTCAAAGCTTTTCAATACTATTCATCAAATACCCTTCTCTTGGTCATCATCATATCCCCATCAACAATGGCTGACATACTATAATTGCTCAATCATTATTTGCTGAATGAATAAACTTTATTTTAAAAATGAATTTTTTTATCTGTAGCCGCTTAACAACAGCACCTACTCTATTTTCTGCCTAAGTTTATGTCTTGCTCCCATTTGTATTCCCCACATACAGCAGAATATAAATATTTCATAATTAAACAAATAATAATAAAGTTGATTCTGATTGGACCCTAGTAAGAAATTGTTTTGTTTCCTAAAGTTCATTAACCCTGTTGAATCCCTAGAGTCCAACTGGGTACTCCCCTTAGGGTTAATGGAGTCTTACTACCATGTTACTATAAATTTTGCCTACAAATCATATTTATTTATAATGCCAAGGTTATTAACTAACATTTAATTATAAATAACCAAATATTATTGAAGCCTGTCTATTTAGAGTATGTGACTGGTTCTATTCTAAACATTAAAACTAAAACCAATTTATTTTTCAAAAATTATATCTCAGAATAGGATAAGGTCTACTAAGTACAAACTTAATATATTATTTATGTACAGTATAACTAACATGGACTCTAAGATATTAAAAATAATAATATATATATACACAAAAACTTGCAGGAGAATGTTCATATAAGTTTTATTCACAATCACCAAAAACTGGAAACAACCAAGAAGTCCTTCAATATGGAAAAGAATAACAAACTGAGATACATCCACACAATGGAATACTTGACAGTGATAAAGAGGAATGAGCCATCAAGCCACAAAAAGACAAGGATCAATCTTAAATGAACAGTACTAAGTGAAAGAAGCCAGTCTGAGAAGGCTATATACTGCATGACTACAATTATCTGACACTCTGAAAAAAGCAAAACTAGAGAGATGGTAAACAGATCAATGGTTGCTAGGGGTTAAAGGTGGGGAATGTTGAATAGGTGAAGCATAGGAGATTTTTTTAAGGAAGTAAAGCTATTTTGCATGATACTGTAACAGTGCATACATGACACTATCAAAACCCACAGAACTTTATAACACAGAATGAACCTTACTGTATGCAAAATTTTAAAATAATTTAGAAATTGAGAGATCTCAGAATAGAATGTAAAATGTGATCAAATAATCTAATTGCATTACAAATGTACAAAACATGCTCACTGAGGAGAGAAAGGAGCTAAGTATCTTTGGAAATAAGTAGTCTGTAACACTAAAAACAAATGGAACTGTACACAAGCACTGTACTCAAGTATCATTCTGAAACTACTATACGTGTATATACTGGAATTGAACAATAAAGTCCACGAATGGCAGATGATGGAAGCCAGATCTCTCACTGCTGGAGAGAAGGTTTCAAATAAGCGAGGAGGAAGCAGGAATGATACTGGCAGTAATGGGTTAGAGATGAAAACACCAATATGAAGCCATGGTTAGTTCAATATAGATAAAGATGGTTACGTACAGAAATATTTATACTCACGTGTTTTCTTTCTCTGTCAGCTGAGAAAGTCTACAAGCATCCACACCCTGATAGCAATGAGAACACCTAGCACCCAAACGATGGTTTCAAATACCATTCTCTAATAGAAGAATACAGACCTCTTTGAGAAAATGTCTGATTCTAAGAGTTGGGCAGGAAGCATAAAGATGAGCCTGGAGAATCTTGTAGTGTTGGAAAGTAAGTACTAACATACACACACACACACACACCACAAAATGATGGTTAAAGAGAGTCAACTGAAAGATCTCCCATCGGCCAAAGCTAGAATTTGTCCAACAAAATTAAGTACTTGGATTATAATTCAAAGTATATAAAATAAATATCCATGAGTTCATACTGATAGAAATACTTGAATGAATAAATAAGGAAAAATAGACAAAACTTCCATGTAGAAAAATTTCAAATAATTTATGTAGATATTCCACTCTCAAAGATGTAAAGCATAACTCCCTATTCTTAAAAGAACAGTATGGAAAGGGAAGAAGGAGAATAATTTTATAGTGGAGAAATCTGACAAACACTCGTTCTGCCAAATGATCATGGTTCAATATCAACAGTGATAAATCAGATTGACAATATGTATCCTTAATATGATGTGATGAAAATGACACTTTACCTCTGTGGTCTTCCTCCCCAAAACCCATAACTCCAGTCTAATCATGAGTGACGCATTAGACAAATCTCAAATGAAGGAAAATCTACAAAATAACTGCCCAATACTCCTCAAAACTATCATGGTCATCAAAAACAAGCAAAGTTTAAGAAACCATCACAGTTAAGAGGGGCCTAAGGAGACATGACCACTAAATTCAGTGTATATCATGGACAGGATTCTAAAATAGAAAAGGGACAGTAGGTAAAAATTATGGAAATCTGAGTAAAGTATGGACTTTAGTTAATAATTATGTATCAATATTGCTTCATGAATTATAACAAATATACCATATCAATATAAAATGATAATAATAAAAGAAAATACGGGTGGGATATAAAGGAACTCTGTACTATCTTGAAGTATTTATGTGAATCTAAAACTATTTTAAAATAAAAGTTTATTTAAAAAACCAACTAACATTTAATGGGTACATAGTATATGCCATCTCCTTACACACGTCTCCTTCCTGCAATGCCCTTTCATGAAGGACGTTATCTACCTGATAAGCTCACATTCATCCTTCAAGAACAAGACTAGGAGGGTAGGTGGAAGAGAGGACAGACGGGCAGGCCAATCCAAAACCAAAACCTTTTACAAAATTTTCAACATCAATATTTACTAATACATCTATCTTATGTCACACATCTGAAGGGAAAAATCTAGAATTATCTAGCCACAAGAAAACCTCTCCCTTATATCAACCTTAATAAGCAAGATGGCAGTGTAAGGCACATCTTTAAAATAAAATCCCATTTGAACTGACCAAAAGAAACATGACCGAATACAGCTTAATATTCAAATAATCACGTCTTACACTATCATTAAGTTCATAACATTTTACAATCTTTATTTTCCCTTCTCATCCTCTCCTTTAGCCGAAAACAAGCATAGCTACCAGGGTTGACTTCTTTGAAGTACTATAACATTTTTTTTCCCCAATCACAGAGTAATATCTCCCTTAAAATTTGTATTATACTTGTGTAATTTTCCCTAATGGACTACACAGCTCCCATGAGGATAGAGTCCATCTTTCAACCCTGTCATTATACACCCCCATATTACCCAATACACTGCTTTGCAAGTAGTATCCAAGAACTGGAAAACCAGCTGCCTGATTTGTTTTTTGTACTGAACACCAAAAGCCCTTAAAAGTAAAATGACCTACACATACTTAAAGGTTTAAAAATAAATGAGTTAATAAAACTTGGGCTCTCTATTCTAAATATTCTCATATTTTTCCTTCTCTTTATTAGAAGCCTATATAAGCGATTCAGAGAAATGTAAAGAAATCTGGTCAGCAAAATTAAATATCATAAAACACAGTAACAACTGATAAAGGCAAAAAGTTGCATCATCAAAAAGCAAAATATACTAAGAATGACTAGATCAGTGACAGACCTAAATAGACATCACTGGGACTGAACAAACTGGTCTCCTAAACAGGACAAATGAAATTGAAAGTTAAAAGTCAGATCAGAATATACCATCACACTGTAGATAAACTAAGAATACTGCATACAGTCAATGAGACTGTCAGATACTAGAATGAACAATTTTTTAAAAAAAACTAGGAAATTTATCCCATAAGTAACTGAAAAATACCAACAATTTTTACTTACTGAGAACATACTATGTACTAGGCACTGTACTATGAGTACAGAATAGGACAATTCTCTCTGCCCTCAGGAAGTCTTTCTAATGTGACACTTATCAAAGAACAAGTAAACAAAATAATTGTCAATTTTAATGAATGACACAGATAATTAAAAAGACTAAAATAAGGAGAAAAAGTAAAGAACTGGGTAGAAAAATAAGGCTCATTTGATGGGCTGACATTTAAGCTGCAACACAAAAGACAAGTGGCTAGCAGTAAGAAGGGAAGTGCAAATGTGAACATGTCCAGGTCACAAGAAGAGAGGAGCAGATTGCTTAAGTCTGGGGTCCCTTCCTACTCTATGATTAAGTCTTTCATTGATTATAGAAACATATACTCACATATTAGTTTCTTGTGGATGCCATAACAAATTACCGAAAATCTGGTGGCTGAAAACAACAGAAATTTATTTTCTCATGATTCTGGAGGCCAGAAGTCTGAAATCAGTATCACTGGTGGAAATTAAGAAGTTAGCAAGGCTGCTTCCCTCAGCAGGCTTTAGGTGAGAATCCATTCCTTGACTTTCCCAGCTTCTGGTGGCTGCCAGTATTCCCTGACTTGTAGCCATATCATTCTAATCATCAAGGCCAACATCTTCAAATCACTCTCTGCTCCTCTGTCACATCACCTGTTCCTCCGTATGTCTGTAAAATGTTGCTTTGTTTCTGTCTTCTAGGATACTTGTGATACCATTTGAAGCCCACCTAGATAATCCAGAATAATCTACTCATTGCAAACCCTTTTTCCAAATAAGAAAGCATTTACAGCTTCCAGGATTAGGACCTGTTATCTTTGAAGAACATTATTCTGCTTATCACATGGCAACTTTTAAAATACATTAACAAAACTGAGTGAGAGGGCTTCCCTGGTGGCGCAGTGGTTAAGAATCTGCCTGCCAATGCAGGGGACACGGGTTCAAGCCCTGGTCTGGGAAGATCCCACATGCCGCGGAGCAACTAAGCCCGTGAGCCACAACTACTGAGCCTGCGCGTTTGGAGCCTGTGCTCCGCAACAAGAGAGGCCGCGACAGTGAGAGGCCCGTGCACCGCGATGAAGAGTGGCCCCCGCTCGCCGCAACTAGAGAAAGCCCTCACACAGAAACGAAGACCCAACACAGCCAAAAATAAATAAATAAATTTATAAAAAAAAAAAAAAAAAAAACTGAGTGAGAGAGATTAACAACTATTAGTGACAGATATGTTTAAAGTTACATGAAAAAGAAAATAATTCAATCACTTATAATACAAAACATACAAACAAAAATTTACTAATTTTCAATTTCCACTAATATATACTTGTACTTACTGCTTTTCAATGAAAGAAATCTCTAAAAACCATACCTACTACATTAAAATGAAAAAGGGAATAAATGTACAGCTTTGTTAGCATGATGGAGCTGTGAGCAATTTTTTATTTAAAATTTATTATTATTGTTTATGTAAAAATTAAGTGTTTTTAAGTACTGAAAAATACTTAACTATACAAGCATTATACATATCACACACCTAAATTATACAATAAAGTAGATTTTTCAACAAACTTTGGGAAAAAAACATTTCATAATGAAAGTAAGTCCTAATCTGTTTTTAAAAATCAGATTTTCAAATTTCATGTGGTCCTAAATTGTGTCTCACCTGTATTTTACAGCATTTAAAGATACCCTAGTTACTAAAAAAAGGCTCTCAAAGAATCAGACCTCCATATCCACTGATGTGGAACCTGTGGATATAAAAGGGCCAACTGTAAGGGACTTAAGCATCTGCAGGGGATGCTGAAACCAATCCCCCTTGGATACCAAGGGATGACTGTATTTAACCAATGACTAATTTTAAGGTAACAATGATTACACATCACTTTATATGATCTGAACCATGTTTTAATGTAGAATATAAATTTTGATATGTAGAGTTTTAGATACCGCAGTCTCAAAAGTATTATTACTTTATATGAGAAAACTATACATCAACATACAAAGAATACATATTAAAATAACTTAACTGGGAGCACGGTGTGGACAAGATAGAAGAGCAAGAAGACACCGAGCTCAGCTCCCCACACAAGCACACCAAAACTACAACTATTTACAGAGCAACTACCTATGAGAACAACCTGAAGACTAGTAGAAAAAAATTTCCACAACTACATATATAAAGAAGGAGCCACAATGAGAGGGACAGAGATGCAGTATAGTCAAGACCCACACTCCCACGTAGGTGACCCACAAACATGAGGATAATCACAATTGCAGAGCTTCTCCTCAAGGAGCCAGGGGTCTCAGTCCAACACTGAACTCCCCAGCCCAGGGGAACTGCACCAGAAGACAAACCTCCAGAACATCTGGCTTTGAAGGCCAGCAGGGCTTGTGTACAGGAGAGCTGGAGGATTGTAGGAAACAGACTCCAATCTTAATGGGCACAAACAAAATCTTACAAATTCCACATCCCAGTGCAGAAGCAGTACTTTGAAAGGAGATGAGTCAGACCCATTTACTGATCTTGGAAAGCCTCTAGAGAAGCAGAAGGCAATTGGGACTCCTGCTGGGGACACAGATAATGCGGGCAGCCATTTCTGGAATATCATTCAACCATGAAGACATTGGTGTTGGCAATTTGGAGTCCTCCTTCTAGCCTATTAGCTCTAGGGGTTTACCTGCACATGAACAGGCCAGCACCAGCCCCTGACCCCCAGGCCATAGAGCCAGCAACCCCAGGACCCAGTCCACACACCAGCAAGCCAGCAATCACTGCATGAGACAGGACCCGGCAGCCTACAGGGCCAGAGCCGAGCCCTACCTAACAACAGGCCCACAACAATCAGCCCCACCACAAAAGAAGAGCCCATGCAGCACACCTAGGTAGCACCCCTAGAGCATTATAGTTTTGGTAACCACAGGAAAGTATGCTGCTGAGACCCTCAGGACATCTACATAAGGCCACATCTCCGTGATTGGAAAATGTAACCAACCTACCTAATATATCAGAAATAAAGAGAATTAGGCAAAATGATGACATAGAGAAATATGTTTCAAATGAAGGAATACGACAAAACCTGAGAAGAAGAACTAAGCAAAGTGGAGATAAGCAATCTACCCAACAAAGAGTTCAAGGTAATGATCATAAAGACACTTAATGAACTCAGGAAAAGAATAGATGAACACTGTGAGAGTTTAAGAGGGAGAAAATATAAACGAGAACCAAATGGAACTGAAAAGTACAATAACAGAATTTTAAAATACAATAGAAGAAATCAACAGTAGGTTAAATAATACAGAGAAACAGACTAGCAACCTGGAAGACAGAGTAGTGGAAGTCACTCAAATTGAACTAAAAAGTAGAGAGAGAAAGTTTTTTAAAATGCAGATACTTTAAGAAGCCAGTAACTAGTTAAAGAGTACACAAAACAAAAAGATGTAAAATATGATGTAAAAAACATTAAATGTAGGGAGGGTGGGGGGCGTAAAATTGCAAGATTATTAGAAAGTATTTGAATTTAAGAGATTATCAACCTTAAAAAAATCATATGTATGTACGTATGTGTATACATATTCTTGTATATAAAACTCATGGTAACTATAAACTAAAAATCTATAAAAAATACAAGCTAAAAAAAAGAGAAATGAATACAAACATAACACAAAAATACTCATTAAATCACCAAGGAGTGGAGCAAAGAAGGGAACAGAAAAAAAAATACAAAAGCAACCAGAATACAATCAACACAGCAGCAATAACTACATACCTATCAATAATTACTTTAAATGTATGTGAACTAAATAATTCAATCAAAAGACACAGACTGGCTGAATTGTTACCAAAAAAATGACCCATATATTTGCCGCCTGAAAGAGACTTACTTCAGATCCAAAGAAACATACAGGCTGAAAGTGAGAGGATGGAAAATGTATTTCATGCAAATGTTAAAAAGAGAACTGGAGTAGCAATGCTTATATCAGACAAAATAGATTTTGAAACAAAGACTGAGACTCTTCCTGCAGCAGTGTGGATTTGAGGAGGCAGCTCACGGGGGTGAGGTGTTCAGGAGCATGGCCTTCCCACTCTTGTTGGGTGAGGTAACACAGACCTTGGAGCCAGATTTGCTGGGTTCGTACCCCAGGCCCAACATTTAAGCACTCTATGGCTTTGGGAAACTCAGGTAGCATGAATCTCATCTGCAAAGAGAGAAAGCTTCACTGAACTCATTGCAGAGCAGCAGGGAAAGCCAGACTCCACGGTGGCTGCAGCAGGGTTCATGGTAAGAATCTCGGCTTGCAGGCTGCCCTGGGGGGTCACGTCTTCCTGCAGCTTGTAGACCCTCAGGCTTAGGAGCTATTTCAAGCAAACCACCTTGAGAGAGTAAGGTGTTCTTGAGACCATCTGTACCGAATCCGTGACTGAACCCAGTGAAGACCTCTATATAAACGTTGAAGATTCTAGCAGCACATGTGGACACCTACTCTTTTAGCCACCAGCTGCTGCAGACAGCCTCATACACAAATTGCTACCAAGTCAGCCTGTTCTAGCTAAACAGCTATGGTAAACCCTCATAATGTGACTTCATAACAGAGACAGCCACATTCACTGCTAAGGTCTCGGTGCTCCGGCCTGGTGTCAGGTCTGAGCCTCTGAGGTGGGAGAACAGACTTCAGGACATTAGAACACCAGAGACCTCCCGGTCTCATGTAATATCAACGGGTGAGAGCTCTCCCAGAGATCTCTGTCTCAACGCTAAGACACAGCTCCACTCAAAGACCAGCAAGTACCAGGACTGGATGCCCCATGCAAAACAACTAGCAAGACAGGAACACAACCCCACCCATTACCAGAGAGGCTGCCTAAAATCATACTAAGTTCACAGAAACCCCAAAACACACCACCAGAAGTGGCCCTGCCCACCAGAAAGGCAAAATCCAGCCTCATGCACCAGGAAACAGGCACCAGTCTCCCCCACCAGGAAGCCTACACAACCCACTGCTCCAACCTTACCCACTGCGAGCAGACACCAAAAACAATGAGATCTACGATCCAGCAGCCTGCGAAAAGGAGACCACAAACACAGTAAGTTAAGCAAAATGAGAAGACAAAAAAATATGCAGCACATGAAGGAGCAATGTAAAAACCCATCAGATCAAACAAATGAAGAGGAAATATGCAGCCTACCTGAAAAAGAATTCAGAGTAATGATAGTAAAGATGATCCTAATCTTAGAAATAGAATGTAGAAAATACAAGAAACGTTTAACAAGGACGTAGAAGAAGTAATGATCACACAAACGATGAACTACACAATAAATGAAATTAAAAATTCTATAGAAGGAATCAATAGCAGAAAAACTGAGGCAGAAGAACATATAAGTGACCTGGAAGACAAAACAGTGGAAATAACTACCACAGATAAGAATAAAGAAAAAAGAATGAAAAGAATTGAGGACAGACTCAGAGACCTCTGGGACAACATTAAATGCACCAACATCCTAATTATAGGGGTCTCTGATGAAGAACAGAAAAACAAAGGGACAGAGAAAATATTTGAAAAGATTATAGTTGAAAACTTCCCTAATATGGGAAAGGAAATAGTCCAGTCCAAGAAGGGCAGAGAGTCCCATACAGGATAAATCCAAGGAGAAACACGTCAAGACACATATTAATCAAATGATCAAAAATTAAATACAGAGAAAAAACATTAAAAGCAGCAAGGGAACAGCAACAAATAACATACAGGGGAATCCCCATAAGGTTAACAGCTGATCTTTCAGCAGAAACTCTGCAGGCCAGAAGGGAGTGGCAGGACATATTTAAAGTGATGGAAGGGAAACACTTACAACCAAGATTACTCTACCAAACAAGGATCTCATTCAGATTCGATGGAGAAATTAAAACCTTTACAGACAAGCAAAAGCTAAGGGAATTCAGCACCACCAAACCAGCTTTACAACAAACGCTAAAGGAACTTCTCTAGGCAGGAAACACAAGACAAGAAAAAGACCAACAACAACAAACTGCAAACAATTAAGAAAATGGTAATAGGAATATACATATCAATAATTACCTTAAATGTAAATGGATTAAATGCTCCAACCAAAAGACATAGACTGGCTGAAAGGACACAAAAACAAGACCCATATATATGCTGTCTACAAGAGACCCACTTCAGACCGAGGGACACATACAGACTGAAAGTGAGGGGATGGAAAAAAGACATTCCATGCAAATGGAAATCAAAAGAAAGCTGGAGTAGCAATTCTCATATCAGACAAAATAGACTTTCAAATAAAAACTATTACAAGAGACAGAAAAGACACTACATAATGATCAAGGAATCAATCCAAGAAGAAGATATAACAATTGTAAATATTTATGCACCTAACATAGGAGCACCTCAATATATAAGGCAAATGCTAACAGCCATAAAAGGGGAAATCAACAATATCACAATAATAGTAGGGGACTTTAACACCCCACTTTCACCAATGGACAGATCATCCAAAATGAAAATAAATAACGAAACACAAGCTCTAAATGACCCATTAAACAAGATGGACTTCACTGATATTTATAGGACATTTAATCCAAAAACAACAGAATACATTTTCTTCTCAAGTGCTCATGGAACATTCTCCAGGGTAGATCATATCTTGCGTCACAAATCAAGCCTTGGTAAATTTAATAAAATTGAAATCGTATCAAGTATCTTTTCTGGCCACAACACTATGAGACTAGGTATCAATTACAAGAAAAAAAATGTAAAAAATACAAACACATGGAGGCTAAACGATACACTACTAAATAACCAAGAGATCACTAATGAAATCAAGAAATACTTAGAAACAAATGACAATGAAAGGACGATGGCCCAAAACCTATGGGATGCAGCAAAAGCAGTTCTAAAAGGGAAGTTTATAGCAATACAATCCTACCACAAGATACAAGAAACATCTCAAATAAACAACCTACCCTTACACCTAAAGCAATTAGAGAAAGAAGAACAAAGGAAAACCCAAAGTTAGCAAAAAGTAAGAAATCATAAAAATCAGATCAGAAATAAATGAAAAAGAAATAAAGGAAAAAATAGCAAAGATCAACAAAACTAAAAGCTGGTTCTTTGAGAAAATAAACAAAATTGATAAACCATTAGACAGGCTCATCAAGAAAAAAGGGAAAAGACTCAAATCAACAGAATTAGAAATGAAAAAGGAGAAGTAATAACTGACACTGCAGAAATACAAGGGATCATGACAGATTACTACAAGCAACTATATGCCAATAAAATGGACAACCTAGAAGAAATGGACAAATTCTTGGAAAAGCACAACCTTCTGAGACTGAACTAGGAACAAAAAGAAAATATAAACAGACTAATCAAAAGCACTGAAATTGAAACCTTAATTTAAAATCTTCCAACAAACAAAAGCCCAGTAACAGATGGCTTCACAGGAGAATTCTATCAAACATTTAGGGAAGCGCTAACACCTATCCTTCTCAAACTCTTTCAAAACATAGCAGAGAGAGGAACACTCCCAAACTCATTCTACAAGGCAACCATCACACTGATACCAAAACCAGACAAAGATGTCAGAAAAAAGAAAACTACAGGCCAACATCTCTAATGAACATAGATGCAAAAATCCTCAACAAGATACTAAGAAACAGACCCAACAGCACATTAAAAGGATCATACACCATGATCAAGTGGGGTTTCTCCCAGGAATGCAAGGATTCTTCAATATATGCAAATCAATCAATGTGATACACCATATTAACAAACCGAAGGATAAGAATCATATGATAATCTCAATAGATGCAGAAAAAGCTTTTGACAAAATCCAGCACCCATTTATGATAAAAACCCTCCAGTAAGCAGGCAGAGCGAACTTACCTCAACATAATAAAGGCCACATATAACACACCCACAGCCAACATCGTTCTCAATGGAGAAAAACTGAAACCATTTCCACTAAGATCAGGAACACCAGGTGGCCCACTCTCACCACTATTATTCAACATAGTTTTGGAAGTTTTAGCGACAGAAATCAGAGAAGAAAAAGAAATAAAAGGAATACAAATCGGAAAAGAAAAAGTAAAACTGTCACTGTTTGCAGATAATATGATACTATACAGAGAATCCTCAACATGCTACCAGAAAACTACTAGAGCAAATCAATGAATCTGGTAAAGCAGCAGGATACAAAATTAATGCACAGAAATCTCTTGCATTCCTGTACACTAATGATGAAAAATCTGAAAGAGAAATTAAGGAAACACTCCCATTTACCACTGCAACAAAAACAATAAAATACCTAGGAATAAACCTACCAAGGGAGACAAAAGACCTGTATGCAGAAAACTAAAGGACACTGATGAAAGAAATTAAAGATGATACCAACAGATGGAGAGATATACCATGTTCTTGGATTGGAAGAATCAATATCGTGAAAATGACTATACTACTCACAGCAATCTACAGATTCAATGCAATCCCTATCAAATTACCAATGGCATTTTTCACAGAATTGGAACAAAATATTTCATAATCTACATGGAAACACAAAAGACCCCGAATAGCCAAAGCAATCTTGAGAAAGAAAACCAGAGCTGGAGGAATCAGGCTCCCAGACTTCAGACTATACTACAAAGCTACAGTAATCAGGACAATATGGTACTGGCACAAAAACAGAAATACAGATCAATGGAACAGGATAGAAAGCCCAGATATAAACCCACATACATATGGTTACCTTATCTTTGATAAAGGATGCAATAATATACGGTGGAGAAAAGACAGCCTCTTCAATAAGTGGTGCTGGGAAAACTGGACAGCTACGTGGAAAAGAATGAAGTTAGAACACTCCCTAATACCAAACACAAAAATAAACTCAAAGTGGATTAGAGACCTAAATGTAAGGCCAGACACTATAAAACTCTTGGAGGAAACCATAGGCAGAATACTCTATGACATAAATCACAGCAAGATCCTTTTTGACCCACCTCCTAAAGAAATGGAATTAAAAACAAAAATAAACAAATGGAGCCTAATGAAACGTAAAAACTTTTGCACAGCAAAGGAAACCAAAAACAAAATGAAAAGACAACCCTCAGAATGGGAGAAAATATTTGCAAACGAAGCAACTAACAAATGATTATCTCCAAAATATACAAGCAGCTCATGAAGCTCAATATCAAAAAAACAAACAACCCAGTCCAAAAATGGGCAGAAGACCTAAACAGACATTTCTCCAAAAGAAGATATACAGACTGCCAACAAACACATGAAAGGATGCTCAACATCAATAATCGCAAATCAAAACTACAATGAGGTATCACCTCACACAGGTCAGAATGACCATCATCAAAAAATCTACAAACAGTAAAGGCTGGAGAGGGTGTGGAGAAAAGGGAACCCTCTTGCACTGTTGGTGGGAATGTAAATTGATACAGCCACTATGGAGAACAGTATGGAGGTTCCTCAAAAAACTAAAAATGGTACTACCATACGACCCAGCAATCCCACTACTGAGCATATACCCTGAGAAAACCATAATTCAAAAAGAGTCATGTACCACAATGTTCATTGCAGCTCTACTTACAATAGCCAGGACACGGAAGCAACCTAAGCGTCCATCGACAGATGAATGCATAAAGAAGATGTGGCACATATATACAATGGAATATTACTCAGCCATAAAAAGAAACGAAATGGAGGTAGTTGTAGTGAGGTGGATGGAGTTAGAGTCTGTCATACAGAGTGAAGTAAGTCAGAAAGAGAAAAACAAATACTGTATGCTAACACACATATATGGAATCTAAGGGGGAAAAAAAAAAAGGTCATGAAGAACCTAGTGGCAAGATGGGAATAAAGACATAGACCTACTAGAGAATGGATTTGAGGATATGGGGAGGGGGAAGGGTAAGATGTGACAAAGAGAGAAAGTGGCATGGACATATATACACTACCAAACGTAAAATAGATAGCTAGTGGGAAGCAACCGCATAGCACAGGGAGATAAGCTCTGTGCTTTGTGACCACCTAGAGGTATGGGATAGGGAGGGCGGGAGGGAGGGAGATGCAAGAGGGAAGAGATATGGGAACATATGTATATGTATAACTGATTCACTTTGTTATAAAGCAGAAACTAACACACCACTGTAAAGGAATTATACTCCAATAAAGATGTTAAAAAAAAAAAGATGTGGCACATACATACAATGGAATATTACTCAGCCAGAAAAAGAAACGAAATTGAGTTAGAAAAACAAATACCGTATGCTAACACATATATATGGAATCTAAAGAAAGAAAAAAAAATGGTTCTGAAGAACCTAGGGGCAGGACAGGACTAAAGACGTAGACATAGAGAATGGACGTGAGGACACGGGGAGAGGGTAGGGTAAGCTGAAAGGAAGTAAGAGCGTGACACTGACATATATACATTACCAAATGTAAAACAGATAGCTAGTGGGAAGTAGCCGCATAGCACACGGAGATCAGCTCAGTGCTTTGTGACCACCTAGAGGGGTAGGATAGGGGGGATGGGAGGCAGACGCAAGAGGGAGGAGATATGGGTATATGTGTATACATATAGCTGATTCACTTTGTTATACAGCAGCAACTAACACAACAATGTAAAGCAATTATACTCCAATAAAGATATTTTTTTTAAAAATTTTAATTAAAAAAAAACAAGGACTGTAACAAGAGACAAAGGACATTACATAATGATAAAAGGATCAATCCAACAATAATACATAACAATTGTAAATATATACGCACCCAACATAGGAACACCTAATTATGTAAAGCAAATATTAACTGACATAAAGGGAGAAATGGACAGTAACACAGTAATAGTAGGGGACTTTAACATTCCATTTATATCAATGGACAGATCATTCAAACAGGAAATAAGGTAACACTGGCCTTAACCGAGACGTTAGACCAGATGGACTCAATAGACATATACAGAACATTCCATCCAAAAGCAGCAGAATACACATGCTTTTCAACTGTACATCGAACATTCTCTAGGATAGGTCATATGCTAGGCCACAAAACAAGTCTCAAAAAATTTAATAAGACTGAAATCATATCAAGCATCTTTTCTGACTGTAATACTAAGACTAGGAATCAACTACAAGAAAAACAACTGCAAAAACCACAAACATGTAGAGGCCACTAAACAACCAACTGGTCACTGAGTAAATCATAGAGGAAATCAAAGAACATCTGGACATAAATGAAAATGGAAACATAATGATACAAAATCTCTGTGACACAGTGAAAGCAGTTCTAGGAGAGAAGTTTATAGCAGTACAAACCTATCACAGAAAACAAGAAAAATTGCAATTAAAGAACCTAACCTTACACTTCAAGGAACTAGGAAAAGAAGAATAAACAAAACCCAAATTTAGTACAGGGAAATAAATCATAAAGCTCAGAGCAGAAATAAAAGGATTAGTGACTAAAAAAACTGGAAAAGATCAATGAAACAAAGAGCTGATTCTTCAAAATATAAACAAATTGATAAACCTTTAGCCAAACTCATCAAGAAAAAAAAAGAGAGGACCCAAACAGATAAAATCAGATATGAAAGAAAAGTAGTTACAACCAAGACTATAGAAATAGAATGATAAGAGACTACTAAGAAAAAGCACACACCAATAAAATGGACAACCAAGAAGAAATGCGTAAATTCCTAGAAACGTATAACCTCCCAAGACTGAATAAGGAAGAAACAGAAAAACTGAACAGACCAATCACCAGTAATAAACTGAATCAGTAATAAAAAAAAAAATTCCCCCCAAAAAAGTCCAGAGTCAGATGGCTTCACAGGTGAATTCTATGAAACGTTTTTTTTAAGTTATCATCTATCCTTCTTAAACTATTCCAATAATTTACAGAGGATGGAATGTTCCTGAACTCATTCTAGGAGGCAAGCATCACCCTGATACCAAAATCAGACAGACATAACCAAAAAAAGAAAATTACAGGCCAATATCACTGATGAACATAGATGCAAAAACCCTCAATAAAATGTTAGCAAACCAAATTCAACAATACATTAAAAGGACCATGCACCATGATCAAGTGGACTTTATCCCATGGGTGCAAGGAGGGTTCAATATCCAGAAAGCAGTCAACGTGATAAGCCACATTAATAAATTAAAGAATGAATAAAAATCATATGAGCATCTCAACAGACACACACAAAAAAGCTGACAAAACTCAACATCCATTTATGATAAAAAACTCTCAACAAAGTGGGTATAGAGGGAACATGCCCCACATAATAAAGGCCACATATGACAAACCCACAGCCAACATCACACTCAAACAGGGAAAAGCTGAAAGTATTTCTTCTAAGATCAGGTACAAGACAAGGAGGCCCACTCTCCTAGCTTTTATTCTACATAGTACTGAAAGTCCTAGCTACAACAATCAGACAAGAAAAAGAAATTAAAGGAATACAAATTAGAAAGGAAGAAGGAAAATTGTCACTGTTTGCAGATGACATACCATATGTAGAAAATCCTTAAGATGCCACTAAGAAAACTACTAGAACTCATCAATGAATTTGGTAAAGTTGCAGGACAGAAAATTAATATATAGAAATCTGTTGCATTTCTATACACTAACAATGAACTATCAGAAAGAGAAATTAAGAAAACAAGTCCATTTATAATTACATCAAAAAGGATAAAATACCTAGGAATAAATCTAACCAAGGAAGAAAAAGACCTGGACTCAGAGAACTAAAAGACACTGAAAGAAATTGAAGATGACACAACCAGAGGAAAAGATATACCGTATTCATGAATTGGAAGAATTATTGTTAAAATGACCATACTAGCCAAGGAAATCTATGGATTCAATGTAATCCCTATCAACATACCAATAGCATTTTTCACATAATTAGAACAAACAATTCAAAAATTTGTATAGAAACACAGAAGACCCTAGACAGCCAAAATAATATTGAGAAAAAAGAACTAAACTGGAGGTATCACACTACCTGAGTTCAAATCATACTACAAAACTATAGTAATCAAAACAATACAGTATAAGCATAAAAACAGACACATAGATCAATGGAACAGAATAGAGATCCCAGAAATAAACCCATGCTTATATGGTCAACTAATCTACTAGAAAGTAGGCCAAAAATACACAATGAGACAGGCTCTTCAATAAATAGTGTTGGGAAAACTGGACAGCTGCATGCAAAAGAATCAAACTGGACCATTTTCTCATACCATATACAAAAACAAACTCAAAATGGATTAAAGACCTAAATGTAAGATCTAAAACCATAAACTCCTAGAAGAAAACATAGGCAGTAACCTCTTTGACATCAGTCTTAGCTATGTTTTTGGATATGTCTCCTCAGGCAAGAAACAAAAGCAAAAATAAACAAATGGGACTACATCAAACAAAAGCTTTTGCACCATAAAGGAAACTGTCAACAAAATGTAAAGGCAGCCTACTGAAAGGGATAAGACATTTGCAAACACTATATCTGCTAATGGTTAACATCTGAAATATACAAAGAACACATAAAACTTGACATCAAAAAAATAAATAATCTGATTAAAAAATGGACAGAGGACCTGAACATTCTTCCAAAGAAGACAGACAGATGGCAACAGACACGTGAAAAGATGCTCAATATCACTAATCAACAAGAATATGCAGATCAAAAATGTAATGAGGTATCACCTCACACCTGTCACAATGCCTATTACCAAAAAGACAAAAATAACAAGTCTTGGCAAGGACATACAGAAAAGGGAACCCTCATATAATTTTCACAGTGAAAATTGGTGCATCCACTATGAAAAACATTATGAAGTTTCCTCAAAAACTTAAAAATAGAGCTATTATGTGGTCCAGCAATTCTACTTCTGGGTATTTTTTCAAAAAAACCCAAAAATACCAATTCAAAAAGATATATGTGGCACCCTTATGTTCACTGCAACATTATTTACAATAGCCAAGACATGGAAGCCACCTAAGTGACCATCAATAGATGAAAAAATAAAGAAGATGTGGTATAGATAGTCAATGGCATATTACTCAGCCATAAAAAAGACCTAGAGAGCATTATGCTAAGTGAAATAAGTCACACAGAGAAAGACAGTATCATATGATTTCATTTATATGTGAAATCTAAAAACAAATGAACAAACATAACAAAACAGAAACAGAGTCACAGATACAGAAAACAAAAAGGTATTTACCAGAGGGAAGGAGAGTCAGGGGATAAGTGAAATAGGTAAGCAAGATTAAGAGGTACTAACTTCCATTTATAAAACAAATGTCACAAGGATGTAATGTACAACTTAGGGAATACACTCAATAATATTGTAATAATTTGCATAATGACAGATAGTAACTAGACTTATCATAGTGATCATTTTATAATGTATAAAAATATCAAGTCACTATGTTGTACAACTGAAACTAATATAATATTGTAAGTCAATTATACTTCAATAAAAAATAAATGAACAAAATTTGTTTTATTTTTAAACAAAGTTAATAACTACAAAAATTCTTAATTTATTTCTATAAATTATGTAACAGAACCGAAGTACATAAGAAATTTAATGAGTCATTTCTAATAACACTGTTTCACACGTCACTGGAAATAACCAGCCTTTGTCTAAAGAGAAGAATGACTTAAAATTACAGCGGAATTAAAATCTGAAAGTAATTCCTCTTGGCACCATCATGGAAACAGGTGCCAGTACCAAACAATCACAAGGAGAAAGACCATTTCCATTCTTGCTTTATTCAAAAATTAATTCAACACCAGTATTAATTATATTAATTTGATATCGATTAAATAAGAATATATAGATCAAATTTCTTTGATCTATATATTCTCAGCATTGAACTAAACGTAACACATATTCAAATGTGGGCTGATCTTAATAAAAGTAATATTATGTAGCAAAACCTAGTGAAATAAATTATTTCTAATGACCATTTTAGAAATTTTTCCCTGTTTCTTCACTGTTTAATGACCAATGGGTCATCAAAAAAGACCACAGTGTGTCATTGAAAAATATGTTACTCATAATATCTGATTGTCCTTCATTGTTAAAGATGATGAAAGATATTACATTTAAAATCAAAGGTAAATTTTACCAACTTACATACAAAAATGACACTACATCCAGCTTATATAACAAAGAAGAAAGAATATTTATAAATGTTAAATTCATCTTAAAATGCTGCCTTCTAAGACATGAAACTCAGACCTAGTCCACTTAAAGTCAACTCACACTGTTGTCTAAAATGTCTGTTACGCAGATACCAAATGGGATTTGCAGCCTGCCAAGAGATTAAAACTTAAATTCATCTATATACTTTATTGAGCGTTGTATTCTTCCCCTTTTTTTAATGCTATGAGGCACTGTAACTCAAACCTAATGCTGGACCAGGAGCTGTATTGATAAATAAGAACTTTACAATAGCCATTATTATAATGAAGTCTCCACCAGCATTCTAGTCTTCATCAGTTTTACTCTTTCCAAATGTTTCATTTATAATTCGAATCAGTTAAACATAAACCCATGTTTTCTTCCATAGACCTCAATGTTGACATCCACCAGAAATATTCTCGACTTTTTAAAGTAAAAATGTCATTAATTATATACACCATTTAAACCTGTGGCAGATTAAAAATGGCCACAAATTCTTTGATATGCCTCCTATGGAGAAGTAGAGTCTATGTCTCCTCCCCTTAAATGTGAATGGGCTCTGTGACTGATTGCTTTGACCAGCAGTATGTGGCAGAAATGACATTGTATCATTTTCTGGGCCTAGGCTTTACAAAAGTGACAGCTTTCACCTCCTGTCTTTCAGAACACTCTTTCTGGAGGAAACCACCCTCCACAGAAGAAATTTGATTATCCTGAGACCACATCCTGTAAGGTAACGCAAAACGGACATGTGGAGAGCTCACACGAAGAGAAAAATACCTAATGAATCTCCCACTCTTCAAGTAAAGTTTGCTTCGATACTAG